>NC_138950.1:1422500-1547500 GCF_965226115.1 Aulonocara stuartgranti
CACTGGTCTTAGGAAGGCGTGGCCTCATCTGGAAGCAAAAAAGAAGACAGGTGAGACAGCAGGTTGGTATCTAGGTTAACTGGTATAGTTTGTAGGTGTAGCTTAAGCAGGTGGTCACGTACCTGGGGGGGCTTTAACAGGAAGTGAGGCCCTTCCAGTAGAAGTTCTTGCAGCCGGCCTTGCGTTCGCGGGGGGGTATGCTGTTGGGTTGGTCGGCAGACCGCTCCAGGTTCATCCTCCCGCCTGTTGCCTCAGCTTCCCGCTGGACGTCGGCCTCAGGCAGAGACATCTGAGCGAGCAGGTCCTCCACCGCACGTTTACTCCACTCCTGAGGATCCAGAAACCAGTTTAGCACCAAAGCAGACCCTTTAGCACAGCTAAGAGCAGCTAGAACAGTTTAGATCACTTTTTTGGAACCATGTGGTACACCTGGGAGTTTGGCAACAGTGATGAACGAGTTTAGAGCAGGTCAGAATGATTCAGCACGGATTAGGACACATCGAATAGTAACCAAACAGAAGAGCTCAGAACTGTTTAGAGCAACTTGGAACTGCACCAAGTTTTTCTGGGATCTTCCCAAGAAGACACATTTGATCTGAACTGACCTGCTGTTCCAAAACATTAATGTGGATGAACAGAGCAAGAAATCATAAGAAGAAACAAACTGTCCAGTTTTAACTGCAGAAGAATGAAACGAGGTAACTCGGCTTCTGTTGTAAATCACTTTTTGTTTGTATTTTTGTTTTTTCCACTTTTGTGTCTCTATGATGTCATGGAGAGCAAATATCCTGATATAATCATCTCGGCAAACACAAGTCCCACCCACACATTCAGCAGCCAATCAGAGTTTGATTCAGTGAAGGCAGATGGGAAATGCCCTGGATCAGATAAAGAAGGATTATTCTGAGCTGTGAATCATGCAAAGCTGCTCTGGCAGAGTTAAAGAATAGAAATATGGAGCTGAAGCAGAACTTTGAAGAAATACTTGGAACCCTCTAACTGTCTTTTCTGCTACCTTGTGAGCTTTGCTTAGCATAAAAACATGTTGAATAAGAGGGAACCAGCTAGCCTGGCTCCAAAGATAATAAAGCATCTCACTAACAGAGCCTTATCATCGCGACGCTTTAATCTGAAGGGAGCTGTTTCCCCACTGTTCCTTCAAAGTAATGGCGCACTAAAACGATGCTGCGAGCTGTCAGGGTGCTCGGTCTCACCTGTGACAGGAACCCTGCGCTGCGAGGTCGTTGCAGCAGCCGATGATTGCGCAGCTCCAGCTCCAGCTCCAGGTCCGGGTCCTGCAGCTGGTCTCTGTCTGGCTGAGAGGAAACTCCGGTACTGCACAGAACCAGTGCCATGAGAACCAAAATGGCGGGACAACGTACACACTGCATACCTGGAGGAGAGCAAGAAGAAGATGTTAAAAGAGGAAAAGAACCAAGAAAAAGAGCAGAGGAGAAGGAGAAGCTCCTACTGGTGCTGGTCTGGTTTCTTCTGCTGGTCCTGGTGCTGGTTCTGGTTCTTGGCTCTCTCTGGTCCTGGTGCTGTGGGTGCTGCCCTTTTGAAGCCTGGTGCTCCTCCTCCTGTGGGTCACATGATGCCGCGTGGCTGATTGACAGCCGGCGAGCTGCAAGGTGATGAAGGAACTCTGACTTACAAGTTAAACAAAAGTCCATTAATCCTTATTGACTTTAAATGGAAGCCGAGCAATAAAACAATAAACCTATCAGCAGCAGCGCGCCGCGGCTGCCGCCGCTCATCTCCGACAAATACAACAGCGGAACGTCGGGCTGAAGAGGACAGGAATTAACGGAGCGTTCAGAGGATTAGCAGACTTCATTAGCACTCGCTGATATCTCCATTAAACAAAGAGGCAGAAGCAGAGAGTCGCCCACTCAACATTTAGTCAGAACAAACACGACTTTTATACTGTCGAAAAACACTTTGTGCTGCTTTCAAATGTTCTTCTGCAGGCAGACAGAGTGGAAATGGCATCAGGGAATCCCACCAACACGGATGACTCAACGCAGTCCCAGCAGAGCGTAAAATAACACTCGATTCAAGTCCAACTTCAGTGGAAGCACTTTAGATAACGGCTCGCAATAAGCAGCGCAGCTCTTCACGATGTACACGCCGCGAGGACCGATCCTGATATTATATTTCAGGAGGAACACAACCGATCTTCCTACGGGGAATAAATGCAGGAGCATTAAATGTTCACATTTTACACTTTCAAATATTTAATTGTGTGCTAAATCGAATCCAGTGTGTCCAGTTTAAAGAGCAGAACAAAAAAGAGGAAAGAAGTTTTTCTTCCTGCTGTTTGGATGAGTTGTTAGCAGTTTGGCTAATGCTACAGCAAAGTGGATCTAACCAGCACCAGGTCAGCAGTGACCCCTCTGCCTCTTTGTTAAGGATTTAAGTAAAACTGATGACATCACTCCAGGTGAATAAAACCTGGGTGGACTGAATTTCATGACTAGTGCTCTACTTTCAAGTTTCAGAATGGCTGAAGCTGTTTTCAGACGGCCATCTTTGTAGTCATAATAATAACAGAAACTTTGATTTCTGCAGTTCCTTTAACCCGAGGACGCTTTGCAAAAGAAAAGAAATAAAGCAGCTCCTCCTCACTCCACCCCAAACCTGGTTCTTCCTGTTAAAAGGGAGTTTTTCCTTCCCACTGTCGCCAAGTGCTTGCTCACTGGGGTGGTCTGGTTGTTGGGGTTTCTCTGTATTACTGTAGAGTTTTCACCTTACAGTATCAAACAGCTGCTGTGATTTTGTGCTATTTAAGTACATTTGAGTTGCAAATTGAAGGATGAATGAGTGAATCAGGAGCAGTGCTGCATGTTTTCTTTTGCACCCACATTATTATTTGACAGTTTTATTGATGACATCTACAAAATCCCAGCACTCTCCCCCATCAGAGGCCAGCATTCTGCTAAAACCACTCCAGAAACAACAAAGAGGCCAACTCTGCCTCTAGACGTCCAAGATCCCAATCTGATCGAATATCTGTGGGATGCGCCGGAACAAGCTAGATCCAACGTATGAGTGCAGACACCCACCAAGTTCCCGTGTCTGTGTCTTTCATTTGTTTAATGCTATCTCGCTGGCTGGTCACCACAGTTTGTAACTCAATTGTCCCTTGAGGACAATAAAGGCTATCCAATCCAGCCTGACCCAGCCTGATCCAATCTGGTGCTGCGGGATGGATTATCTGCACAAACACTGCAGCTCCCCTCATTGTTCCTCTGTGACCTCTGACCTCTCTCTGCTGTGGGACCTTTTGCAGCTGATTATCACTCCGCAGTGCTCTGACATTTTTACTGCGGCCCCTGGTTTCGCTGAGGACAAACTCACATTCTCAGGCCTGAATGACACAAACACTCACAGGACGTTTAACAGGTTACTTCTGCTTTCCCTTCAGCTTCCTCTGCTCACAGCAGCCGCGCTTGTACAGGTGTGGAGAGTTTTGTAGTGTTGTTATTGGCTTTTAGAGAAAAAACAGAACACAAAATATGACAGAGTCAACAACAGTTTAAAGTTAGAAGCGGCCCGGTGGAGCTGCTCTGGCTCAGCCGGATCACACGTAAAGGTGGGATACGACACAATGATAGAAACAGAGGTAAGTCGTGATTTTTGGATGGTTCACACACGTTTCTTAAGGAGGGGAAACGGCTCTGTTGTTGCCACATCGGCAGTGGAAGGGATCACCTGACCAATAATATGGCTGCTGTGAGGTTACTGTACAGGTATTTCTTCTTACTTATTAGTATCTGTGTGTGATGTACCTAATAATAATGGATTGCATTTATATAGTGCTTTTTACATTCACACACTGGTGGAGGCAGCTACAGGTGTAGCCACAGCTGCCCTGGGGCAGACTGACAGAAGCTGCCATATCGCGCCATCGGCCCCTCTGGCCAACACCAGTAGGCGGCAGGTGAAGCGTCTTGCCCAAGGACACAACGACCGAGACTGTCCGAGCCGGGGCTCGAACCGGCAACCTTCCGGTTATAAGACGAACACCCAACTCTTGAGCCACGATCACACCTACACAGTTTGCTGTGCGGATAGCCAGCATTAGTTGTCCTGATGCTCAATAATCCAGAAGACCCAATAAAGATGATGTAATGTTTTCAGTGGGAGAGTTCATCCTCAGAGTCTGCTGCGTTTCCCCAACCTAGCGATGGACACTTGCACCAAACTAGCGTGTGAATCATACATAGTTCTTGGAGCTTCCTCTCAGGAACGAGAGAAAGAACTTGATCTTAGCAACAACGATTTGCATGTTAACGATCATGAAACTGAGCTCACAGCTCATGTTAGTTTATAGTGTTAGTGAGTCTTAACTTCTATGTAGCTGTGCTGTTTCTGAGGCTGGGAAACCTGTAGTGAGCTGAGAATGAAGAACGCACCCTGGGGTAAAAGCTCTCATCTTCTCTTGCCATGAACATAATGTGGGCACGTGTCCCCCACCCTGTTCTGACTCTATTTAAAAGTAGAATGGGAGGCAGAGCCTTCAGTTTTCAGGCCCCTCTTCTGTGGAACCAGCTTCCAGTTTGGATTCAGGAGACAGACACTATCTCTACTTTTAAGATTAGGCTTCAAACTTTGGACATTAAAATGTGTCTTTTTATTTATTTTTGTATTCTTATGTCAGTCAGAGATGGTTTTAAAAGTTGGCAGACTTTTGATGGAAACCGAATCACTGAGAATTTATTGCCACAGTATTTTCTTTGTGTGGATGGAGGTTAGACAGGTTTCTGCTTCCACCCTCAGCAGAGGAGACTGGAACATCCATCCATCCATCCATCTTCATCCGCTTTGTCCGGGGCCGGGTCGCGGGGGCAGCAGCCTAAGCAAAGAGGCCCAGACCTCCCTCTCCCCAGCCACCTCCTCCAGCTTATCCGGGGGAATACCAAGGCGTTCCCAGGCCAGCCGAGAGATATAATCTCTCCAGCGTGTCCTGGGTCTGCCCCGGGGCCTCCTCCCGGTGGGACATGCCTGGAACACCTCACCCAGGAGGCGCCCAGGGGGCATCCTTGTCAGATGCCCGAACCACCTCAGCTGGCTCCTTTCGAGACTGGAACAAATAGGATTATTTTAACGAAGAACATTAATACGACACATTCAGGAAATTATTTTTAAAAACTAATAAAGCACATCAATGTTTGCATTCTTACTTATTTATTGTACTTAAGTAGAATTTTTCTGGTATCTGTACTTTACTGGAGTATTGTTTTTACTCCTTTTACTTTTACTCCTTTTTAACACAAATATCTGAACTTTCTACTCCTCACATTTTAAAAACAGGCTCGTTACTTTAACACATTTGAGGGAAGTTATTATTTCACATCAACTGTGCACCTTCAAGCCTAAACAGTAACGCAGCAAAGGCAGTCCTAATGGGTCATAATTACCAACATTTAAGTCACGAAAAGAGATAAAAGAGGCAAAACTGTATGCATCATTTATAGCCAGGTTAAAATGGGCCACAAGGAGTGCAGGTGTCTGCAGGTTTAACGTCACAGCGAGGCGACAAAGGCTGTGCAAAAGGGATGATCTGATCGTCATGTTGGTGTTGATCTGGGAACAACACCAACACGACGATATCAATGTGTCCTTCATTTCCCCGAATTTGAAGGATGGGTCGGGTGTGTCCTTCGTGGCCCACCATATCCAGAATTCATAGCGCGGCCCAGCCAAGTCCAGTTTCCAACGATATCAGCCGCTACTTAGTTTTAATATTACTCTTATTACTCTTTCTGTGTCGCAAAATACATTTTTAAGGTAGTTTCAGGCGAGACAGTAGCTGTGTAAACTTCAAATATCTGCAGATTTATCAGGACATCACATGTTTGCAAAAGTGCTCCGATGTTTTCAGAGACGTCTGTTACCCACCAGCTCGATAGCTGACCGGGCGAGGACAGCGAACTCCCGGCACGTCGTTTTCAGACTTGTGAGTCACTCAGATAACTTAAAAATGTTATTGTTTGGCTTCTTTCAGTGTTTGATTTGTTCCTGAGTGAATCTGTTTGGCTGAGATTAAAGTTCTAGTTTTCACACAGCCGAATAAACGTCAAACAGACTGATTATCATAAGTGTGAGATGGTCGAGAGTTTACTCCGGTGTCCTGTTATATTTAGACAGCGGTGACGCAGATCAGAAGGTTAGACCGTCCAATTTCACAGACGCTCACTTCCGGCCTTCTCGGTCTTCTCGGCCCGGGTCCTCAGGAGGTTGCAGCCCACGCACTGAGACGCAGCTTGTGTGTGTGCAGTTCGTCTCACGGTGAGTTGCAGCTAAAGGTCCAGCTGCTGATTTAACAGGGAGAGGAATGGTAAAATGGTAAATGGCCTGTATTTGTATAGCGCTTTTCTAGTCCCTAAGGACCCCAAAGCGCTTTACACAACCAGCCATCAGGAAGGTGAACGTTAGCTTCGCTCGCTTCAAAGACATTAAGTCCTCTTGTTTTCAATCTGCACATGTCACATTATGTTTCTTCATGTTGTGAAAGCTGCTGCAGGCTAACTGTGATATTTAAAGGCTGCATGAAAGCCCTCTGCAGGTTCGCTTGCTGCACAGTGGCCTGGTTTCATGGTCACAGTTAGTTTACACCAAGTGTAGCAGAGACTCACTGACTGAACTCCACCTTCAGCCGTGTAGAAAGACAGCACGAACACGAGCATCACATCAGCTCATTGCAGGGTTCCTGCACCACTTTAACCAGAGCAGGCAACAGAACACTGCGATTTTTAAAAGTTCTCCCTTTGCTCTGTTCGTGTTCCAGATGACTGATCTGAGCCGAGCACGTTCGTTTAGAACTGAAAACGTTTGTTCTAATTGAACAAAAGTTCACTTAGATTTTATTTCTTGCTTTTATCTTTTTCAGAAGGACACGTCTGATATGTTGCTGCTTCTCTTTCTGCTGTTGCACTTCCACATCGCTGAGGAGCTGATGCTGACTACGTGCACGTCCTTCCACATCTATTTTCCCATCATGTTGCAATTTTGTCTGTAAGAGTCAGTTTCATTTTGATGGACCTTCGTCCTGTGCTCTGGCTCGTCACAGGAAGAGCCGACAAATCTGAGATCAATCTGTGATTCTGGGCTCCACACACATTTTCTCCTTCACAGTCTTCGTCTTCATCATCTTCTCTGGAGGATAATGAACAACGCATTATCAGCCGCCGGTTGCCGTGGCAACACATTAACAGCGAACAGCCATTGCTATGGAGCCGCTGGCACGAACACACACACACGATGGAAAGCGATGACATCACGCTCCCCCCTGTGATGTTTTTGTTTCCACCCTGAGTCACTGTGTGAAGTCACAAACACAACGATTACACTTTAATTTGGAGCCGAGCGCTCACATCACGCCCTCAGCGTGAGCGGGAACGTTAACCGACTCGACCGCCGCCGCCAACGCCTCAGATTTAAGCTTTAAAATGAAATTTCATGAGTCGTCTTGTTGTTTTTGAGCAACATTAATAAGAGAAATCACTTATCTGCTGCGCTAATCTTTAGATATGAAAATGCATTAGAGGGCCGCTCACAGCCTCCTGCAGCCACACAAATATCAGACAAAACAAGTTCATTAATCAGTGCTGGGACATCGGTCACATGTTTCTTTCATGCAGACAATTTTTAGAAAAACCCCAAGAGACACAAAACCTCTCCGACACCCTGACACCATTTGTAAAGCAAAGACCCATCAGAGCTCTTCGCTCTCGCTCTGCAGGCCTACTTGTTGTTCCTAGAGTATTTAAAAGTAGAATGGGAGGCAGAGCCTTCAGTTTTCAGGCCCCTCTTCTGTGGAACCAGCTTCCAGTTTGGATTCAGGAGACAGACACTATCTCTACTTTCAAGATTAGGCTTCAAACTTCAGACCGCTGGAGGACTTTTGACGGTCCAGTTCATCAGGACTGCACTGTTGTGGAAATGCAAAATAAACCAAGAGGCACAGACGTCTTTACAGGTCAAACAGCACGACTGCATGTTTCTGACAGACTGTAAGCCTCCAATATTTATAGAGTCGGGAGGACGAGTCAGGCGTACGCTGAATAACAACCCTCAGCTGAAAGATCAGGTCGTTTTCACCTTTTCTCAGCAAAATGGGAGGATTTAAAGGACTGTGGCGTTTGACAGTGATGCATGCTGTGCCAAGCAGAGTATTCTTCCACCAAACACATGTAAAAGAGCCCAAATCCTCCCATCTGTCGTGCTTTCAGAGCAGATGCATCGCAGCTGTTACGCCGTGCAGGTGTTTGGACCTGCAGTGCAAAGACTGGGGCTGTGTGTGTATCAGCTACTGTAGTTCAGTATTTTCTAATCTCACATCACGTTAGTTTTTATTGTTTGTATCGTCGAAACACCACCCGAGTGTTGTTGCTGAGCACGATGTCTCAATGCTCAGTCAGAATGAGGATGAGTTCACTGCACTCAGACGGCCTCCGCACATCTGCAGCGGCTCTGTGATAATGTCACGTCGACACCAAAACATCTGAGGAAGCAGCGTCTGCCTCTCTCACAGTTTGAGAAAGTCAGACATGTTTCTTTATTTTAAACGATCTATCTTCATGTTTAAAGACAGAGCGACGTCTAAAGATGCTGACAGTGATGGCTGCAGCTCAGGAGGTGGAGCGGGTCCAGTCTGCATGCCAAAGTATCCTCGGGCAAGATACTGAATCTCTCTGATCCATCAGTGTGATGTTAAACAGAAAAAAGGTGAAGGAGTATTGCATATAGTGCATGTGGTGAGAAAGTGCATAAACAGGACGGCTCACAGGAGACTTCTAGAAAACATTTTTTATTAAACAGAATAAAGTTCACAAAATTCACCCAAAGAATCTGCTCTTTTTCTTAAACAGCATGAAAGTATAAACAGCTCTGCCTGAATATGAGAAAGCAGGGGAGCCTCTCTGAGCACAGCGCTGCACAGACAACATCAGCAGGACTATTATGGTATCATATATTATCACATATTTTAAAATATGAATAGTCATTATTATTATCAGTAGTATGACTCAGTAGTGATGTGAACAGCAGCCGTATTTACAGCAGCAGCACCAGCAGGAGGCGCAGCAGTAAGTTATATCTGGTTCATGCAGACGCGGCAGCGGCTGATCCGGTTCCCTGGAAGGGGTCCCGAGTCTCTCCAGAGCTGCGGTCGACTGCACACAGACAGAAATACAAACAGGAAGTAGTCAGTGTAATGATGTTTTTCTGTCAAAGCCCAGCCCTTTGGGGGCGGAGCCATCTCTGGCAATCAGCAGGACCATACTTAAGACCAGCACTGCCGTCAGTTCTTCACCAGATCGCCATGGTGATAACCAGGCCTCGTAACTTCTTGTTTCTTAACCTCATGTCCCACAGCATCTCGTCAAGTCACCACGTGACTCGTTCACAACTCCGCATTCTGGACACGGCGTCCATGGTCAACACTCCGCTTCATTCTGTAACTCGCTCTCCTGGATTTGAACGACTGACCTGTTTCTCCTGCCTGTCACAATCCTCTGGATTACTGGAACTCCACTCACTCACTCGCCACTTGGACGCCCACCCGGCTACCCCACCCTCCCTCCACAGCTTTATGTCTCCACCTAAAGCTACAGATCAATAACCAGGATCTTTCCACTACCGCTTCGCTCTTCTTCTGTTTTCAGCGTTTCCTCGTCAGAGATTCCCCCGCCACGTCTTCACGTCTCGCCATTGGTTATTCTGCATTTTCATTCAAACTTGGGAAATCTTATTACTGCTCTGTGTTGTGTCTGCACTTGGATCCTTCTGACCTTGAAAGTATGAACTGGCTGAAGAAATGGACCCAATTCAGACGGAAATCTCTAAGCAGGCAGTCGTGGTTCGGTCAACATGTCCTGACTTTTTAAGTAATCAGTGTAAAATTTCTATCCACAAACTGTAGTTTCTGTTCTGAAGGCACTCCCGGTCCTAGTCAGCCACGTGCACCTACCTATCCTTCTCCATCCACCGCCACCATAGGGGCTGCTCCGCCTTTTCCCCTGTCAAGCCCATTTTCCACAGTGCTGTCTCCTGGGTGAGTTGGGTTGGTGTGTGGATTTGTTACAGTGCTCGCTTGTTTTCGGCCGATGCTTTGAAACTCCTGTTTTGTTGGACAGCTGAGAGGAAACGCACCGGCATGGGCTGAAGCATACTTTTCCTTTCACCCTGGCCTCTTCCTGAAATTTGAACAAACAACCAGCTCTCCCACTGGTTCCTCTTCAACCTCCCATTCCTGCAACTGTTCTCAATAACCAAAGTTTAACCCTGATCACTCATCAAGTGGAACCAGTCCACTTAGTTTTCTTTGGTAATCGCAGAGACTCTTTCATTCCACACTTCTGCTTCCCCCTGAGACCCCTCTGATCTTCAGCTATCCATGGCTAAAGAAGCACTTATAGACCGGCCCAGTGATGAGGTCGCAAGCTGGAGTCTGTTCAGTCTGATCAACTGCCCAAGATTGCCGCTACCGTCCAGCTCACACGAATTTCCCTCACCACCCGACTCACCATCTGTCCTCCATTCCCACTGAGTAACACAACCTTCAAGACGTTTTCAAGATCAAGCCTCTCGCGTCGCTATGGTTGTGGTGACCTTCTCTCCAGAGCCCCGATACCCTCAAGCCACCTCTCCATTGCCTCCCTTTCCAGCTGAGGGTTACATTGGTGAGTTGTTAGCTGCCGGCATCATCCATCCCTCAAACCAAGTATGTTCTGGTTCCCTTTTCGTTCCCAAGAAAGACAAGACACTATGACCGTGCATTGATTAAAGAGCACTGAATGACATTCAAAAACTAGTAGCGATTACCTCCCATTAACCGTCCACAGGGACACTATTTTCATGAACTCTCTGGAATCCTCATCGCCTCATTTGTATCAGGGAGGCGGATGAATGGAAGCATTTAATATACCATCCGGACACTTTGCGTACTTGGTGATGCCTTTGGGCCTCACCAATGCTCCCGTGGTTTTCCAGAGCCTCATTAATGACATATTGAGGGATTTTCTTTAACATGTTTGTTGGGTGGAAAAGATCAGGATAATATCCTCAAGACACGTCAGATCCACGTTTGAAGTGTCCTACTGGTCTTCTAGAGAGCTGCCGATACATGAAGGCAGAAGAATTAGAGTTTCACTCTCCATCTGTCACCTTCCTGGGTTATAGCTCGGCAGGAGGTAAGGTGAAGACGTACAATCTGTCTGTCCCATGTCTCGAACGCATCTGCAATGTTTTCTCAGATTTGCCAACCTCTGACGCTAATTCATCAGAAACTACAGTCAGATAAACGGACCTCTTGCTCACCTTAGCTTCAACAAAACTCCTTTCACTCAGTCCCCTGAAGCCCAGACAGCCTTCATCACGTTAAAACAACTCTTCACCTCTGCACCTGTCCCGGTTACCTATATATCACCAAGCAGATGATTCAGGTGTCAGGGCCGTGCTCTCTCAGCGAACCGGGCTACGAGGTAAGCTGCAGCCATGGGCCTTTTTCTCCTGTTGTCTAACTACCACGGAACCAAACTGTGATGCAGGAGATTGTGAGTTCCTTGCTGTCAAGTTAGGAACTGATGAAGCAGTCGATATCAGGGGAACTACCCAGCATGACTTCTTTCCCATTGTGATCTGATGTGTTCCTTAAATTCTGAGCCGTGTATATCCCAACACGCTGTACACACATGAAGGTGTTGCGCAAATACGGTGTATACAAACACACAATATTTCAACTCTTAAAGAAAAATCATGTGGTCCTCAGCAGGTGGAGTTTTGGCAGTGGGCTAGTCTGGAGCATTGAGCTGTGTTAACATGGTGACACAAAGGAAAACAGCAGTGACCTTAGCAAAGGTGTGTCATACCTGAACATGTTGCTGGGGTTCAGAGCAGCCAGCCAATAGCTGTAGGAGTTGGTGTAGAAGTTGCAGGTTCCTCTTTCATGACACTCAATGAAGGGGAGCTTCCTGAAGTGTTCTAGACAGGACCCGGGCGAGGCCAGAGGCTGACCCGACCCCTCCGCCCCTGCTCCTGTTTCCTGGGGAATCAGTCACAACTGGGGTCAAAGGTCAGAGCAATGGTTCATCCACTGCAACGCTGGTTTGGTACTTTTGAGAACTGTTTTTATTTGCTTCTTGTACCTTAAAAAGCTGCAGATATGAAAACATGAGCTCACCATCACAAAGGAGTAACCCGTCCAGAGCGAGACCCAGTTGATGGGACAGGTGGGAATCATACTGGTCTGACTGTGGACGGCGATCACTGTGGAAGCTCTGGCCTCACACACAGAACACCTGCGACACGAGAAGCAGCGCCCCGTGAACACGTGTCGCCCGGTGCGTCACATGTTCACGAGTAGAGAAACATCGGTGTTGGTGAAGTGTGCGGCTGTGTTTTACCGGCTGATGTAGTTGCTCAGTGACTCGTTAGTGACGAAGGGCAGCCCTTCTGCCACCAGTTTATCTGTGGACAACCAGTAGGACAAGTCGTTGTGTGCGGCATACAGACAGTTCTGCCCAGGGCTGCAGATCAGGAAGGGCATGGTGGTAAAGCGCCTCAGACAACTACCTAACGTACCTGCAGAGAGAAGGACGTGTTATTTGATCCCTCTTGGGTCTCCAGTTGTGCTGCAGATTGAAAGTATTCAAACTCTGGATGAGGTCGGCACACCCATCAACTTTAACAGGTTTTTTCCCACAATGTTTCA
Source organism: Aulonocara stuartgranti (assembly GCF_965226115.1). NCBI lineage: Eukaryota > Metazoa > Chordata > Actinopteri > Cichliformes > Cichlidae > Aulonocara > Aulonocara stuartgranti. The sequence goes on from NC_138950.1 coordinate 1,435,219, forward strand.
TATGAATGATAGAAAATGTAAGCAGGGTCTTGAATTACCCAGGTCTTGTCCGTGAGCTCGACTGTTGCCGTTGATGAACAGCAGCGAGTAACCCTCGTATATGAGTTTTGTTTCTTCAGGACATTTTGGGATGTCGGTTGTCTGGCTGTGTCGGGTGAACAGGAAGCTGATCTTTTCAGGTGATGCTGACATAGTACCCGGTGTACCCCGAGAACCTTTAAAGCCAACTGGACCTTGTGGGCCTGGACAACCTAAAACACAGAGGCAGTGAGCAGTCTCAGACCCACCACAGCAGTGATCTGCAGCACTTAGTGTAGATACATGGGCAGAGATGTTAGTGCGTTGTATGCGGTGGTAAAGCCACCAAACCTTAAATTAAAATTAGGATTCTGTCCCTCTGGGCACATATGAGTAAAGACTCCTTACAGACAGAGCAGACAGCAATCACAACACATTCACATGTACCTCACCGCTCACTATGTAGGTCCTTCAGGTAGACTGAGAGAAATGTGCCATTACATCACTACGTTTATTTGTTTTGGGTTTGTTTTTTATCCGCTCACCTTCCATAAACGACAGCAACAAGACGCAACATTAATTAACTGTAGGGACCTCTGTTACTGCTGATTACAGCCACACCGCATCCATGTACGTCCTGTACCGGCAGTTTCAAGTTTCTGTTAACCTCGCCTGCTCCTGCCAGAGTCGTTTCCTCAGCAGGTATATCACTGCGTGAGGAAAGTCTATTTGAATCATGAACAGGTTGGAGGCACAGGTGTAGATTTTCCCCATTACATCACATTAACTTAGCCGGCTGATTTTCCGACTGTTCGGGAACATCTGCTGGGAACGCTAAGGGCAGCTAAGCTGTTTTGGCCAGCACAGACTTCCTGTTTGCGGCCAGTGTTGGTCAAGTTACTTGAAAAAAGTAATCAGTAACTAATTACTGATTACTTCCCCCAAAAAGTAATCCCGTTACTTTACTGATTACTTATTTTCAAAAGTAATTAATTACTTAGTTACTTTTTAAAAACATGATTTACAACCTGAGTAGCTGATAAAGTGATAGATCTTTCAGCCCAATTCTACTTTTTCTACATAATCCATCATATAAATGTAATCAAATGGAAAAGTCTCTTTTTAAAACTTTTTTTATTAGTTTTAATCTTTTAACTTTATGCATCAAGCAAACATTTAATTATCTGCAACATTCTCTGACTGGAAGAAATTAGTTTAACATTTAAACCTATTTTCTGCACATTCCAGCACATAAATAAAATATTTTTTGTGTTTACACTCAGTCTTTCAAATAGATGCAAGTAAAACACAGCAGAACATAAATAAAGTCAAAGACTCAGCGGTCCTGTTGCTCTATTTTCACCTGTAAAGCAGGAGTAGGGTAGGCGGAGGTTTGCCCTGGTGCAGGTGTGCCGCGGTCAGTGGAAGAATCCGCGAGTTTCTCTGTGAGTTTCCCATTACGTCGTAGCTACTCGGTGCTTGTTTGGAAGTTTAGGGGTTTTTTCGCTGTAAAAAGAAGTTTTCTTCCCACGCACAGCGGACACTAATGTTTTTGTCACTTTTTATGGAATCAAACTCAAAGTAAGGTCAGTACTTCCACGCTTTAAACGCTGCACGCTCATACTCTCTCTGCACTCGATATATGATTCACTGTTGATCTGCACACAGCTGTTGTCACTAACGGCGCACTCGCTTACGTCACTGTCATGAGACATTCTCGCAAAAAATCACGGTTTTAGTAACGCAGTAACGCAGCGTTCCTACGGGAAAGTAACGGTAATCTAATTACCGTTTTTGCAATAGTAATCCCTTACTTTACTCGTTACTTGAAAAAAGTAATCGGATTACAGTAACGCGTTACTGCCCATCGCTGTTTGCGGCTAATTCTGAATTTTGACAAAACGCTGTGGAAGGGTAGAGTGGGGTCATGTTAACCATCTACTACATCCACCAAGGTCTTGAAGTTCAAATGAACGATTTGCTCGTCTTATATGTGTGACTTGTAAAACATATACAATGAAGAACTGTGTGAAAGTTCACCGAGTGACACAAACCACAGCTGCGTAACAGGATCAGCGAGTGAAACAACATCAAGAAAGTCCATTCAGTGTAGAAAACATCAGGATTCTTTCCAGTTGAATTATTGCTGAAAAATGTTGTTTTATGCCACAAACTCTTCACACTCACATTCACTCTGCAGCATTTTGAGTATTTCTAGCATTAAACTTGTGTTCAGTGTTAATGTCGGACATTTCTTACCTCTTGTTCCGGGCACTCCTCCATCTCCCTTTTGTCCTTTTATCCCAGGGCCTCCAGTTTGTCCTTTTTTACCCGCGTTCCCACAGTGACCCTTCATACCTGCAGCCACAAACACAACATTGCTTCAGTTCACACTTTCACTGCTCGTACCTGAAGCTTGTGTCCTCTGGATCTCTCAGGACTCTCCAGGATCATGGAACACCCCCACAAGTTTCCCCCAGTTTTATTCCTTTGTTTTTAATTAAGCTAGTGTGACTGACCAGGCCGGGTTTGCAGGCACCAGAAGTTGCAGATCTCCTCCAACTTTTTCCACACTCACCTTTGGGGCCATGATTCCCAGGGGAACCTGGAAATCCTTTTTCCCCACAGGGCCCTGGCTCTCCAGGTGAGCCTTTGTCTCCGGGAAACAACAGTAACTGTCTGGTTGCATTTAGCCCCTTTGTTCCTGCAAGAAGTAACATTCAGTATTACATACAATACATGTGTCACCATGCAGGTGTGTGTTTCTGTGTGTTACCTTTTTGTCCAGGACAGCCCTGAGGTCCTGGTACGCCGCATCCACCCGGCGGGCCTTTGTTCCCATTCATCCCTCAAAACACAAACGAAGAGCAGCTCTATTAATCGCTTCACCTTCAGATATCAATATTAGATCTTTTAATAACATGAATATATAAGAGAGCATTAGCACACAGATAGATAAGGGACAGAGTTTTGGTACAATAAGGTGCGCTTTCTCTTCCCATCACAGCTTCTGTTGACCATTTAACCGAAGCAGACTTTGCTTGCATGAAATAAAAAGGCCTGTTTGCTGAACCTCTTGCTATGACTGTATGTTTCAATCTGAGAAATTAAAGAAATATCAGACGGACTAAACTATCACCGTATGCTGATGATGTCATTTTGTTTATTATAAGATACACAAATCACCTTTAGCTTAACTACATTTAATAAAACTAATGTGGACATATCTCAGGATGTGGGAAATCTCTGATGGACTGAACTTAGGAGGTAACTGGAAACCCCTTTAAAACCAGTGCCGTTGTACTGGGAATCCATCCTACCTGACAAACCATCCTACCCGTCGTGTCTGTGTATGCACACAACACGAAATTCAGTGGCAAACCACCCCACCTTTGTGAATGTTACCTACAAGCATACTTTAACGGGTAAAATGAAGTGGCAAACCGTCCTGGCTTTATGAATATGAGCTACAAGCATACTCTGATGGGCAACGTTAAGTGGCAAACCGTCATACCTACTGAAATTTGTGCTGCAATTACTCTGACAGAAGAAATGTGCATAAACTACTTACGGTAGGACGTTTTGCCAAAGTAGGATGGTTTGTCAGAACACTGTAACCTTCCAAACCCTTCAGTCATTGCATAGAAAGAACCTGACCTAAGTATTTCTGCAATACAGTTGATTGTTGAATTATTCTTGGTGTGGTTGCATATACCACAAGACAGATCCACACACAGCAGACATGAATACAGGATGTAACTGACGAGCCTATAAAAGTAGAGCAGTGATCTTTAAAGTTGTCACGGTTCTGGGTCCGTTGGACCCAGTATTTTGAGTTTATTATGTTTTGGTTCACTTTTGCATCATGGATTATTCTTTGTTTCTCTGGTACTTTGTGTTTCAGTTATCTTGGTGTTTTGGATTGTTTCTCATTCTCTTGTTGTGATGTTTATTATTATTATTATTATTATCATTATTATTAGAGTTTCATGTTTCTATTATCCATGTTTTAGGAATGGTGGTTTCATGTATAGTTCAGTTCCATGTTTCATTTTCTGTCTCTGTGTTGAGTCCATGTCTCTGAGTTGTGATTCATGTTTCCTGTTTTATTGTGAAAGACTTTGTCTTATGTTAGTGTGTGCAGCTTTGTTCCCCATGTCTCGTTAGCCCTGATCTCTCCCAGCTGTGTCTCCCTTCTGTGGCCCATTTCCTCATTACTACCCTGTGTATTTAAGCCCTGTGTTTTCCCATGCCCAGTGTCGCGTCGTACCCTCAGATTATGCCTGTGTGTTTTTGGTTTCGGTGTTCAGTCCTCACTTCATGTTTTGTTTTCTGGCCAGCAATAAAGCTGAGGTTTTTGAGTTGCATTCCGTTTTCCGAGTCCTGCATTTGGATCCTCCTCTCTGCCTGCCCGCACACAGAGCCCTGACAAAAGTACTTTTCAGTGCAATGAGGAAGAGTCCAGAGGGGAACAGTCAGCGGTGCAGGAGGTTCAATTCATTTTGCAAATGCATGATCCATACACGGAGGTTAAAGTGCATTTAACTTTCAGATTCTAGAATCATAAACTGAATTAACACGATGTTCAGCGCATATTTAAGAGTTGAATAACATCAGTGCCAGATTGGTGTCCATGCACCAACTCTTCTTCCTCATTCTGGTATGCAGATTTGTTGCTGTCAGAGATACGACCTACCACAGTGGTATCATCAGCAAACTGGTGCGCGAGTGTTGTGTGAATTTAAACAACCCACTTCCTACAGAAGGAACTGCAACTTTCTGTTCTTTCTACAGGAAGGGGTTTGTATCATATCTAACAGACTCCAGTTTGTGCATGTAAATGGAGAGTCCTCTTCACACACTGAGGTTAATTATGGAGTTCCACAGGGTTCAGTGCTAGGACCAATTCTGTTTACATTATACATGCTTCCCTTAGGCAGCATCATTAGAAGACATAGCATACAAAAGAATAGAGTTTATTTTGAACATGTAAATATAAGAAGAAGAAAAAGCAGAAAAACTTTGTTAAAGTGAAGATGTCAGGTTGTCAGGAGTATCTCATATCCACAGTGTTTTCTGACAATGTTGCATTTTATTCTGTTGTATTGTGTACACCATCTTATTCTTATTATCTTATCCTGTTCCAGTGTTTTCTTAATTTTTGCTGCTGTAACTTTGCAGTGGCCACTTTCTGCTGTGACACAACAAATTTCCCAAGTGTGGGACTAATAAAGGTTATCTTATCCTACCTGATCTCATCTTATGCTGTCAAGCTGTTCTTGCCCAGATGATAACTGTGGACACTGACTGAAAGTAGACGGAAGGCTAAACATCCAAAAATGAAAAAGTCTAAACAGTTACTTTAATGTGGTGAAAGGGCAGCTGTAAAACCTACAGCTGTGGTTAATGTCACATTCATTCTGGGATATATGTGGAATTATATTTACGTCTTAATAAAAGCACGAGCTAAAAAATAATCAGAGCAAATCATTTATCATAAAAGAAGTTTCGAGATAACTTCTCTGTGCGCACAGCTGCTACGCGTTGAGCATTTACATGCGAGGAATTTAATTGCACCCATGAAATGAAATTATTTGCTAAAATTATTTTTTACTTGCACATTTGTTATGACATAAATATAATTCCATAGATATATGCACACTCTGAGGACATGAAATGAAACAGCATTGTGAAGCTGCAAACAGCAAACGTGGAGTGATTATTATTTCAGTCCTTACCAACAGGTCCTCTGACACCTACATCGCCCTTCCTGCCTCTGGGTCCTTGTGAGCCTGGTGGGCCACATGCACCCTGTAAAACCACAAAAGCAGCTGATGGTTTTTAATACTGTCATATTAACACTCCTTACTCTGTTTGATATAGACAAGTTGAATTTGAATTCTTTGTAGTGCAGTGCTAGAAAACCCCACATGGGGGCAGTCTCTGCTTGGTAACAGTCAGCCTCAGCGAGCTGTTAAAGATGGGGTGGACTGAGAACACTTCAAACTGCGTTTCCATTTGTCGTGGGCGTGTCCCTGACTTCTGATTTGTTGATTAAATGTAAATTTAGGGTAATAAACTATTCAAAAAACAAGCATGTGGTATGCTAGCTAGCTAACTCCTCATTTATAACAGGCATTAGCATGGGTCCCCCTGAAGAAAGGGCTATACTAAAAACATCTGACCTATGACCATGAAGCGCTGCATAATAAGATTGTATGTTATTACTAGGGGTGCAACGATACACAAAATTCACGGTTCGTTTCGATACTTTGGTGTCACGGTTCGATATTTTTTTGATACAAAAAAAATGTTCATGCCTTTTTAATTTGTCATTTATTAAAATTATAAATATATATTTTAACTCAAAAGTACAGTTTTTAAATTTAATGTTGCTGAAACAACAAAGTAATAAAAAAATAATCTATCTGATGGAGGAATCCCTCATCTTTGGAAAAGAGAGTTTATTACAGAGAAATGTCTCTTTCCAAAATAAAAGCTCTACTATACGCTTCTTCTGGGTTATATTCTCAGCAGCATATTAAACATATCAGGTCCCCATAAGGAGAATCCTGTGCTAACGGCTGTCTAAATGACTCGGGTAAAGTTTGTAGCATGCGTGCTTGTTGTTTTTGTCTGCTTCCACTTGTCTTTGCACTAGGATGATGTCGGAGTAAATGTGCAGTCATATTCGTTGTGTTCCCACTAGTGCTGTCAGCGTTAATCTGAAATGACGTTAACGCCACAACACGGCAAATCTCCGTTAACGAGCTACCGCGGATCGCCCCGTGTGTGGGGCTGGACGGCGTCAACACGTTAACGAGCTAACTGCGCTAACGCACTAGTTCCCACCCATGTAATTGAGCATTGCGTGGCACATCCGACATAACACCACCTTTGGTCTTCATGTGACATACTGTCGTCACATGAAGACCAAAATAGTTCCAAAGGCCAGATCTGAATGAGGGTGGGGGAGGTTCAGTTTGCCATGTTAAGATAAGATAAGATAAGATAAGATAACTCTTTATTGTCATTGCACAGTCATACATAGTACAGTAGTACAATGAAATTGGAAATGTTGCAATGAGCTTAGCTTCTGTCTTGCTAGCTTGCGCTGCGCTCAGTGGATCTGTGCTCGACAGTGCAGCCTAGGCGGAGTAGTCGAACGCAGATTCACTGAGCTCTCAACAAAGACAGCATCGTCAGAAGAAAAGTTGATAAAATAAATTTAAAATTTTGTATTGTCCGAATCGCGTACCGAACCGAAAGCACTGTATCGAACTGTTCAATATCGATACGAGTATTGTTGCACCCCTAGTTATTACCTGTACCCACATGATTGGAACAGAACTGGCTGAAACCTTTGGCCTGGCTATAAGCTTTAAAAACAGCTTTAACACAGATGTTAAACTGTATTCATGCAGCATGTGATTTTGTGAAACTTTATGACGTCATGGTGATGCCAGAGGACATTACATTGAAAAAATTTTAAAAATGTGTCGTACAGCTCTCTCTGTGCACTTTCATATATCACTTGATATGGTTTCTTGAATGTTTTTAAGGTCAATTTGGATCTTGAGTGCTAAAAATGAATGTCAAGGTTAAATGCTGAGTGAACCCAGGTACTCGTGTTTGTGGTGATTATAACGTTTTTACTGATTCTCACAGTTTGTATCACCTGATTTTAGCCCAAATGAAAGCAGCTCGAGCTCCCTTTGGTATCTAGCATCACACAGATTTGGACACTAGACTGCTGACAAACAGATTCTGAACGAACTGCTTCCCGTAATGTTTCTGTGTACTGACCAGCTGGCCTTTTGGACCACTGTCTCCATTGGAACCAGGTTTTCCTGCGATACCTGGTGTTCCTTTACATCCCTTATCCCCTTTGAAACCAGGACCTGGAGGACCAGGAGGGCCCTTACAGCCAGGTGGACCTACAAAAGGACAGAAGATGTTGTTTACACCAAGTTTAGTAATCTGGGAAGTGCAGACATCCTGAAAGTCCTCTGCAAATCTAGCACTTCTGAGTATGTTTGTCTCTCCACACTGTGGGAAACTATAGCTGCATCTAATTAGTCGCACTTGAAGAAAATGCAACTCTCAAACACAGAAAAAAATGCTAAATCCCCCACAGTAGCCTCTAAATCATTTCCCTGACGAGACTTCTAATGTGTCTCATCACCTTTTGGTCCTCGACATCCAGCCGGTCCTATTCCACCCTTGCCTCCTGGAAAGCAGACTCCTTCCGTACCAGGAAGACCGGGAGGGCCAGGTGGTCCAGGAGGTCCGGGGCAGCCTGGATTTCCTGTTGGACCAAATGGCCCAGGAGGTCCAAGGGGACCGGGAGGACCCTTCTCCCCGGTACACCCTGAAGAGACCAGAGGAGACAGCACCGTGTTTTTCTTCTTCTTTAGCTCTGACTGAACACTAAACACAGGATTTGATGACAGGACTCACCAGGTGGACCTTTCTCTCCATCTCGTCCCGGAGGTCCAGGCTCAGATGCTGGGAAAAGAAACAGGTTAGGAAGTAACACCGAAACTGATGCGTTTGATTCTGTGAGAATTAAAGGTATGACTGTTTACTATCTCTGAGGTCTGGTCCCTGGATTCTGGTCTCTGAGTTTTGGGGGTTTTGTTAAAAGTTCATTCCAGGGCCGGTTCTAGACGGGCATATATGAGGGGGCAGATAGAAATGTAAAGGGGGCAAATGGTGGCAACAGAGGAAGGAAAGTGGTGGGGGTGGTTGTGGGGTGCTCTAGGTCATCGGTCCAACCTTTTCTGCACCACGGACGGTTTAATGTCAGACAGTATTTTCACGGACCGGCCTTTAAGGTGTCGCAGATAAACACAACAAAATAAAACGACGAGACAAAAACTGCTGTTTTGTAAAAATACTAATAAACGTGAATTCACTGTGTAACTGTGTAACTTTATTAGCAGCGTCCTCCTGAAATGCGCCAACAACACTAAGAGTAACGTCCTCCTGTCTGCCCTTTAATGCTCTCTGGTTGCTATGGTAATGCATAAATATTTCTTTCAAAATAAGACGCACAACTACAACACGGGAAAAGAACCAGGGAAACCAAGTTAACGATAAAAACCATAAATTTCACACCAAAGCCTCAACTCTTGCGGGCCCGTACCAAACGACTCACGGGCCGTACCGTTCCATGTCCCGCGGGTTGGGCACGCTGCTCTGGATAACTGTTTTTGTCATGTATGCACTTTGTCAGGTCTCCACCCTAAAATCTGACCAACGTAGCTCTTAGTGTCACTGAGGCACGCAAACCCGCCTGACCATGTTAAGGTTTCAATCTGTCAGGGGGCAAACTGAAAAATAAAACAACCATAATTGAAATAAAATCTTCCTCATCAGATTATAAAGACTAAAACATGACATTTACCTTAATTGGATGGCCTATATCAAATATAACAACTGCCAGTATTAACAAAACTATAAAGGGTTGGAATAGTAATAAAGAAATTATTCACCATCTATTTTCCTACAATTCTCAAATTAATTTGTAGAACTTTTTTATTCTTGTTTTTTGATGGGTTTTCTAGTAATGAGTGTGTTTTACTATCCTGTGTTTTGGTTCATCATTTCTATTCATTCCTGTGGATTTGGTTCCTTCTGGGTTTGCTGCTCTCTCATTTGTCTCTGTCTTTGTCCTCTTGTGTTCTCATTGGATAACAGTCTTCTTCCATGTTTATTTTCTTTGTGTTGCTTTCTGTTCATGGTTTCGCTCGTGTTTTGCATTCTTTGCTTCAGTGAAAGTGCCGTTTTCTTGAATAACCTGCTGTGCATTTGGGTCTGGCGCCTGTGTGGAGGTGGCAGGGTAAAATTTCCCCTACCTCCCATCGCTCCTTTCTCTCCAGGAGGTCCAGGTATCCCATCCTGTCCCTGATTTCCTCTTGGACCAGATGGGCCAGAAACTCCAGGTGGCCCAGTGTTACCTAAATATGAAGACATAATTCGTGCACAGTGGTCTGTTCTTCGGCTTAAGGCAATAAAAACAGACAGCAAAGTGTATATTGGAACACTGCTGATGTACCTTTGAGGCCAGGGGGACCTGGATAGCCAGGTTTTCCTTTAGGACCATCACAACCTTTTTCACCAGTGGACCCAGGAGGACCTGAAACAAACAGTCAGGGTTTGATGTAGCTTTTAGTAATGTATGCATGTATACATGCATACATACATGCATGCATGCATTTTTAATAGTGTTCTAAAAGACATACATACATACATGCATGGATACATGCATACATACATGTATACGCATTTTTAATAAAGTGTTCTAAAAGACATACATGTATGCATGTATGTATGTCTTTTAGAACACTTTATTTAAAAAGTGACTCAAGAATTTCTATGTGGATCTCTCCATCTCTCCATCCATGAATCACACCTTTGCTACCAGGTAGTCCAGTGGGTCCTATAGGGCCACAGGGGCCACTGACTCCTGGGGGACCGAACAATCCATTGTTTCCTGGTGGTCCCTTACTACCTGGAGGTCCTGGAAATCCTGGACTTCCCTGAAAGGACAGATCATTCACTCTGGCAAGTATTATCCCAATGATAAATACATAAATATGTCAGCTTTGTAGGGGTGGGTTTTTTTTAAACGCTTATAATTTGCTTTTTGTATGGATTTTCCTAAAGAGAATCAGCCAATCAATTCTGTAAAATACTGGATATGAAAACACTGATTGTTTTTTAGCCGCTCATTGTCTCCTCTGTGTGTGTACAGTTTCTAGGCCGCTGAGGTGAAACACAAACAAAACCAAAGTTTATTTTTTATGTTAGTCTTCAGGATTCAAGAGTAAATGACCTGCTTATGTGCTTAACATACAGGCTAACTTGTACATGTTGGAATACCTTAATGACAGAAACAGACTATTAAAAACTTTCACATTAATGATGAAAAGCATAAATTACCACTCTCAGCTGGTTTTGGAGTAATGCCCCAGATTTGTTTTTGAGTTCTATAATTAACGTCTAATTATGGGTCGCGTCTCTAAAAACTATGACCACAATCAGCGTCAAGGGGCAGCCCTGGCATGGCCCGACCCCCACCAGCACTGGGACCGACCGGCTCGTAGCAATGGGCCAGACACGCTGCGATCCTGAAGCAGCGAGCCTAATGAAGCAGTGGCGCGACCAACCTCGTCAGACCTGAACTCTTCCATGGCATAATTTTAATTTCTGTTTGATATTTGGGCTGATTGGGACCTGATGAACGTAAAAACAAAGAATCACCAGATTTTTTTTTCCTAATTTTCCTAAACTTTCTGAGAAAAATTAGCTCCACATCTGAGGACATTTCAAATTTTGATAGAACAGTGGCAGCATAACGTCCTGGTAAGTGGACATCGAGCTCATGCAGAGAAACATGTTTGTTGTGGTCTAATGTTGTGTAATGTCCACATATGTGGACCCGGGTCCCAGGAGGTTAAGGAAGAAATGCAGTGCATGAATAATAAGATGTGTATGATCGTTTCAGTTGAAGACGCCCACTGCAGCGAACCCTGCACTTACCTGGGATAAGAACAACTGCCATCATAAACGGCTTTATGAGGAAAATATTTTATACTATAACCAATATCATATGAACTTCAAATTATATGCACCTTATCTCCTGGATATCCTTTAGATCCTGGTCCAGGTGGACTAGGTTCTCCTTTACACCCTTTAGGTCCATCGTATCCTTGACTTCCAACTGCACCGGGAGGACCACAGCGTCCAGCACAACCTTTCTGACCCTTCAAACCTGGAGAGAGAATATCATGTTTTCCTCTCCTTTCCTAATTAAAACTGAGAAACACTGCAACAGAAAAATAGATGGTTTATGTTTCTTCACTCAGGCAGGGGGACGTTACCCGGTGCCCCTATTTTTCCTTTGTCACCACGGGGTCCACAGCTACCAGGAGGACCTTTGCTTCCATCTCTACCAGGGTCACCAGGAAGTCCTGATAAACACACACAGTTGTTGTTGATAGTCATGCAGAATCAGAAGAATCTTTCTTTGGTGTCTGACACGGCTTCACATTTCAAGACTGCATGACAGGGAGCGACAACATGCCAGCATGAGTGTCATGTTAAAAACCATTTTTGGAACACAGAGTGAGGTGCATATCCTTCACGGGCTCCCACACAGTGTTGGAAGAGAAGATTTAGGCTTAGTGGTTCCAGCAGTCAGTGTTAAAGCTGGTGATGATTGACTGGATGCTCATTTTGGGCAACTCGAGATCACCTTGTTAGGGTCGGGGTTAACCCTAACCTAACCCCTCTCTCTTTCAGATACAAAGGAATTACAGAGAGAATACACTTTGTTTGCAACGCTCACAAACTTCCTAACATGACAGTTCACCTTGAGGCCCACAGTTCCCAGTTCGACCCTTGGTTCCATCTTGGCCTCGTGGCCCGGAGAAGCCCTTGTCTCCTTTATCACCAGTGAGGCCTCTGAGCCCTGACAGTAAGAAAGGAAGAAGGCAGGTCAGTGTAATGAAGGCACATCATCTGACAAATTAAAGAAATCATATACAGCAAATGTGTTAATCAGTGAGCTGTAGCAGTACTCGTGTTAGTGTTTGCAGGTTAGTGTTGTAAACTCAGCTAACCACTCAGAGATCGTAACACCATAAATAACATTTCAACACTAAAGAGTGATGCTCAGTAGAACAGAACAGATTACCTGCTAAACCTTTCTCTCCAGGCTCTCCAAAGATCTCAATGTTTGTCTGAAGTCCTTTTGGTCCAGTTTCTCCTTGGTCCCCCCGAGGCCCCGGAGCCCCCTGAGAGCCACAGAACCCATTTGCACCCGTCTGGCCTGAGAGGCAGAGCAACAGAGAAGGGTCAGACAGACAGACTTTTGGTGAAAATAACCGACTCGCCGGTGGCTAAATGAAACCTGTTGGTCCTGGTCGTCCAGGCTCTCCTGGTTTCCCGTCATCCCCTGGAATCCCAGGTGGTCCCGGAGGACCAACGTCCCCTCTGATCCCTAAAAAACAAACATATGTTGATATTGTTATTCAATATTGTTTCATTTGCCCAAACATCTATCTTTACACTATTGTTTCATTTATATTAACAATCAAAAACTTTACTACCAGTCTAAACATGCACAAGGTTCATGGGTTAGAGTTTTTTACCAATGGGACATACTCAAATAAAGACGCTATGAAAACTGAACTGTGAGGCTAAAACGATTCGTTGTAAAGGGAACATCGTCTGCTTTCTGAATCTAACCCTACCCTTCAGCGGGTCACCAGCACTCTGGTATAGGTGGAGATCAAAAATGTAGTTTTAGTCCATCTTTAAACTACTTTTTCCCATCAAACTTTTCACTGACAAAAGACACTAAACTAAACTTGAAACATGCACCATGAATCTGTCAGAAAGTTTGAACTCACCCAGAAACACTCATATCACAGATAGAACCGAGCAACACAGGTTATGCCTCCTCACCTGGGCTTCCTGGCTCCCCATCACTACCTCTCTGACCTTGTGGTCCCATCGCTCCTATAGGTCCTGGTTTTCCAGCATCCCCTTTGGACCCAGATGGCCCCTGAATCCCCAACACTCCTGTGCCAGGCCGCCCAGCATCTCCCTTCAAACCTTTTGGGCCTCGGCACCCTAAAGGACAGGACAGTATCAGAGCAAATCTGTTTCTGTTTGGTGACGTCAACTCTACCCAGACTAGCTGTCAGATGTGATACCTGGAAATCCAGTGAAGCCCGTCGGTCCTGGCTCTCCATCAGGTCCAGGAGGTCCAGGTATACAGATTCCAATAGCACCAATGGGACCAGCTGCACCACACAGACCTCTGTGACCTGAGAAATACTTCACCTCAGTTTAGGTGTAAATGAACTGACTGTATTTCTTTTTTGGAGGTTACCCTACAGCATAATAACTGGCTCTGGACATTCATTTGAGTATTTTCCCGTTTCTTAGAGAACCACAGAGAATCATCTACGGACAGTTCCTCTTGATCTTGCTGTGAAACATAATTTGTTGCTAACCAGTTCGAGTTGGATCACTTCATGGGTTAACTACCTTTGGATCCTGGCAGACCAGCTTGTCCTGGTGGTCCTGGCTCTCCATTTATTCCTTGAGGTCCAGGGTCACCTGGAGGTCCTACAGAGCCATCTTCTCCCTGAAGTCCTGACTGACCGCTTGAGCCTGGAAAACCAAAACCCTTTTCCCCCTGAGACCACAGAGAGCAGCAGGACAGGAAACCAGTAAATGACATTTCTAACCAGTTGGCAAACAAACAATGATTCATATAATCTTCTGATCTTCTTCTGATATATTCACCTTATAAAGAAGTTATTTAATCAGCTCTTAATAAGCGTGAGCTGAATTAGTCTGAACGCCCAACAAACCAACACGCGACAGATAATAGTTCATTACAAACGTCAGAAAACCAGCTTCCTGACACGATGACAGCAGTACTGTTGCTTATTCAAATCACTGGTCTCTGTTCAGAGTCTCCACGCTGACGCCGTCTTCCTTGCTAAACCGTAGCATCAGTTCTGGTGTTGTTACTTCTCCACGGCTGTGCTGACCGCCCTTGACCACCAGAGTGCAAGTGAGATTTAGCTTGTTTTCCCATCAATGGATATAAATCAAAATGATCATTCTTACTGAATTCATATTAAACGTAATCTTCCTTACTGTGTTGGTGTGTGTATATGTAACCCACATAAGACAACGTATGAGTGACACGTCTGCCTTGAATTGAATGTTTGTTTGGGGATTAGCTGCTGACCCATCATCTGTTTATGATTTTTATGTTGGGAACTTTACCCTCTGAGGTCCACGTTACACCCTGCACATAAACATGGGAAGTACCGTCAGGGAAAACATATTTGAACCCCTGCTGATTTTATAAGTTTGTCCAGTGACGAAGAAACGACCCGTCAGACACGGAGAGTTGAGTTGATGCCAAAGAGCTTGAATTTGGTCTCATCTGACCACAATGCTTTCACCCGCCTCCTCTGAATCACTGAGATATTCAGTGGCTTCAAACAGGCCTGTGTGTGCGTTCTCCAGCAGGGCGACCTTGAAGACACTGCAGGATTTCGGTCCTTTCTACCAACTGTTTTCTTCGAGGTGGTTCTGGGCTGGTTCCACAAGCTTCTAATTATCATTGAAACTCCACGTGGTGAGATGTTGCGTGGACCTCGAGACTGAGGCAGTTATTTTATGGTTCTTCCATTTGCGAATAATCGCACCAAGTATTGTCACGTTCTAACTCAGCTGCTTTGTGGTGGTTTTGTAGCCCAGTCCAGCCTTGTCTAGGTCCACAATCTTGTCCCTGAAATCCTTGGAAAGCTCTTTGGTCTTGGCCATGCTGCAGAGTTTGGATAGATTGATTGCTTCTACGGGCAGCTGTCTTTCATACAGGTAACAAGTTGAGGCTCCCAGTGTATAAAATACACCTGGGAGCCAGAAATCTTACTGGTTTATAGAGGGTTCAAATACTTCCAAATATTTCCTTCATGAAAATGCAAATTAACTTATAACTTTTTTGAAATTCATTTTTCTGCCTTCTCTCACTGTTCAAATAAACCTACCATTGAAACTATAGACGGATCATTTCTTTGTTAGTGGCAAACTCACAAAATCACTTCAGATAACGTTTCCCTGACTCTATGCTTTTAATTTGTCCTCCAACTGCCAAAACTTTGGAGAACAACCAACCTGAGGTCTCAGTGGTCACTGGTGATGACAACAACCACTTTTTGGTACCTTTATGGGTTTTGTTAAAAAAGTGTTGTGACGATTAGCACTGTTGCCCTGGAGTTGTCTTTATCTCTCACCAGCTGTGTTGTGTTTGGATCACACAGTTTGCTGAGGATGTTTGTTTATGATAACAACTTTCTGTTTGATTGAGTTACCTTTGGTCCCGGTATCCCAGGAGGTCCTGATGGTCCTGCTCGTCCTTTAATGCCAAAGCTAGGTAGACCGGGGGCTCCTGGGAAACCCTTCACTCCTGAGATAATATAGAAGTTGTTCACTAAAATGATGATAGCTGTTGTAACCCTGTGAGCTCAGAGCATCTAACTCTATGACATCATGGTTTTTGTTTTTTTCTTTGCTAAACTGTAAAACATAGAGTTAGGGTTAGGAAGGAGGTTCATTCTCAACATTCAGAATAATTCAAGATTAGTTCATGTAAAAACTGTTCCTGAACTGACCTTTGACCCCTGGGAAGCCTGGAGGTCCCTGGACTGAAAATCCTTTATCTCCCTTTTCTCCCTTTGAACCATAAGCTCCTTTTGGTCCTTTAGGTCCCACGGCACCTGAGACCAGCAGAGGACAGGTGAATCAGAGTGTGCATCTCCAGCAGGTGGAATCGCGTGATGTGCTCTTTCTGAAACGCTGTAACCACATTTACGCATCTAATTCATCCACTGTTATCTCCTTCAGTGCCACGTGCCAACCTAACTCTAAGCAGATTCGTACTCTGGATGGCATTACCTTGGCCTCCAGTAACGCTGTGAGGAACCTTGGAGTCATTTTTGACCAGGACATGTGCTTCAACGCACATATTAAACAAATATGTAAGACTGCGTTCTTCCATTTGTGCAACATCTCTAAAGTTAGAAATATCCTGTCTCAGAGTGACGCTGAAAAACTAGTTCATGCATTTATTACTTCCAGGCTGGACGACTGTAATTCATTATTATCAGGAAGTCCTAAAAACTCCCTGAAAAGCCTTCAGCTGATCCAAAATGCTGCAGCAAGAGTCCTGACAGGGACTAGAAAGAGAGAGCAGATTTCTCCTGCTTTGGCTTCCTGTTAAATCCAGAATTCAAAATCCTGCTCCTCACATACAAGGTCTTAAATAATCAGGCCCCATCTTATCTTAATGACCTTGTAGTACCATATCACCCTATTAGAGCACTTCGCTCTCGCTCTGCAGGCCTACTTGTTGTTCCTAGAGTATTTAAAAGTAGAATGGGAGGCAGAGCCTTCAGTCTGTTGTTGTGATTTGTTGCTGAAAAATAGATGTAGGCTGCCGGGGATTCCCATGATGCACTGGGTGTTAACAGACCTCTCTGCATTGAATCATATCGGTTTTTGATCTCTGTCTCTCTTCCACAGCGTGTCTTTATCCCGTTTTCCTCCTTTGTAAGATCGTTCTTGACGTATGTTCTAAGTTCTGTGTTAGCGTTCCTTGAGCCCGGTTCCTTGGTTTCTCCTCGTCCCTGTGTTTCCTCCCTTCACGTTCCCGTGTTTCATTCATTCGTCTCCCCAGTCTGTCGTGTCTCCGTGTCTGTTTCTTTCCCAGTTACTTCCTGTTTTTTAAGGGTTTTTTCCTTCCCACTGTTGCCAAAGCGCTGGCATACATTGGCTCATATGATTGTTGGGGTTTTCTGTTTTCTTTGAATTACTGTAGGGCGTTTACCTTCCAACACAAAGCACCTTGAGGTAACAGTTGTGGTGATTTGGTTCTATATAAAGCTCTCTGGGTTTGTCACTAAAACATAAATGGACACATTTGTTTGTCTCACCTTCTGGTCCAGAGACTCCAGATAAACCTTTCTGTCCTTTCTGACCTGGATCTCCTGGAGAGGCGATCATATTTCCTTGTGCACCTTTTTCACCTGAAACAAGAAACAGACTGTTAGCTTTGCATCTGATCCCCCTCCTCTCAAATTCAGACTATTCCTGGGCAGATTTACCTTTTTGTCCAGGTTGTCCTCGCTCTCCATGGTCTCCCATGTTGCCTTTACTTCCTGGAGGCCCTGGCTCGCCAATACCAAGAGGTCCTGAAGGTCCCATCTGCCCTGTGGGTCCCCTGGGACCAGGGGACCCACACAAGCCCCTGTCTCCTTTTTGCCCCAGCGGTCCCTGAAGGAGAGAACAACAAACCATCTTCACAGAATCACACTTGAGCCCAGAAACGGTTAAAACTTGATGGTTTCTTCCTAAAAGCCGCCATCAACAAGGCACTAACTGTGGCTCCATCTAGTGGTAGAATTTGAACATAACAACACAACATAAAGTGCTTTGAGGCAACAGTTGCTGTGAGTCGGCACTAAATAAATAAAATGTAAAAACGTTATAAACAGCAGGTGTTTGCGCTCTGCGCTGTGGTTAAGGCTCCGGATTTTAGAACAAATGTTTTAGCTGATCAAAGACGCACACGACTAATCCAAATTTACTGACTTGTACCAAACTGTGGGCTCTCCCCTCACACCACAAAGAGCCTTTTTGCCAGCTAGCAGCCTAAATACAACAAATGTTATTGGTTCTGCCATCTTTACACACCAATGATTTTCATACTCTAAGTCAGAATAAAGTTTTACTATAAAATAGTGTTTCAAGTAAAACTAGATGAGGGTGGAGGCTATATTCTCCCTCATGCAACCTGCAGGAAGGACGCCTGTGTTGTAGTTGGGATCTAACTTTATGATTTTATGAATCCATCTGTGAATGTGGAACAAGGAGAGAATCATAGTCAGACGCAGTCTTATTATCAGTTCAGTTGGTTAACTGATACATTATTTTGTAATATATAGCAAAGCAGTACTGTGCAAAAGTCTTGAGTCACTCCCTGTTGTTTTCCTTGTTTTTGCAGGAAAATGGAAAATACGTGCAGAGATTTATTGAATTGTGCAAACATACAAAAAATTCCAATATAATTGAAACGAGCTTGAAAGTGAATATTTGTTATGACCGCCTTTATTCTTCAGCAGTGTGAACTCTAAGAAGCGAGGCTGCCATCGGCCCCGTCGGCCCCTCTGGCCAGCACCAGCAGGCGGCAGGTGAACGACCAGGACAGACAGAGCTGGGGATCGAACCGGTTACAAGATGAGCTTCCCAAGCCCCTGAACCACAGTCGCCCCGATAGTTCTCCAGGCTTCTCCAGGACATTCTCACATCTTTGGATGTTTCTGCCTGTCTGGATGAGCCCACGCTGCTTCAATGATGCTGAGGTCCGGGCTCTGGGGAGGCCGATCCATGTCTTGTTGAATCAGCTTGCTGTGGTTTGGGATCATTGACGTGCTGAACAATGAAGCTGTGGCCATAAAGATGGTTCAGAGGGTATTTTGTGGTGAATCGAAACCTGATGGTACTTTTCTGGACTCATAATTTCATCAATTCTGACAAACCTCCAACACGACTGGCTTAAAATGTACAAGTCTGAATCCTTGCAAACAAAATCAAAAGAAATGAGACTTGAGGCACAAGACTTGTACATCTGATCCACACAAAGTAAAGTAAACTCCCTCAGTTACTTACAGTACTGAGTAAATACATTCGAGTCTGCGGCAGACTGAAGAAAACCGTGATTACTCACATCGTCTCCTTTTGCTCCCTGAAGACCTTTTGATCCTTGAACTCCTGGAGGTCCATCACTTCCCTGGGATCCCAGTTGTCCCGGATCTCCCAGTGATCCCTCCTCACCCTTCTGCCCCACCCTCGTCATGATGCCTGGGTCACCAGGAGGTCCTGGGAACCCCCGGTAGCCAGGGAACCCCAGTGAACCCTGATAACAAGTGAGGTTCAAACAGTATGTGAAACTGACTCACACTTACTCATAATTACAGGATCTACTGGCAACAGTCAAAGTTTGAGGGTCCCAGAAGGTTTGGGTTCAGCCCATATGAGGGGATGAAATCTGTACACGCTGAGGCGATGCTTCCCTCACCTGTGGACCAGGTTGTCCTCCAGGACCTTTCACTCCTTTGCCACCTTTAAATCCAGGAAAACCAGCTGAGCCTGGAACCAGACATCACAGAGGTAGACAGTTAAGATGAGTTATTTATGACATTATTATGTATTTAAAATATCATGGTTTCCATTGTGTGGCAGCTAGGATTATATCAAACAACTAAAAACTAACATTTCATCTGTTAACTTGGCTAACACAGGTGCTGCTGTTCTTACCTGGCAGCCCGATATCCCCTTTCTCTCCTTTTGTACCTGGGGGTCCAGGCTCAGTGGAATTAACAGGACAGGTAAAACACATCTGCCCCTTCTCACCTAGTAAACACCAAGCAGTCGGTTTTTAAATGAATCATGACAAACGCACCAGGAAGTCAAACTTCTTAGAAAATAAACAAAGAAAAAACTGTACTATGGAAAATATTTCTGGATTTTATTTAAACAGGTTTATTGTATCAGTAGTAATGAAGCTGTGATGAGTCTGGATGAAAAACCCGAGTTTATTTTGTGGTTGGCTTTGTCTCAACATAAACAGGACGACTTTGATGTCTTTGGTTTGGCTCAGCTGTACTGAAAGAGATTTCTCAAGTTTTATTTTGGGTCTTCAAAAATCAAACATCTCATTCCCACCTCCATGTAGAAATTCTTCGCATTAAACCCTGATGTGAAACACGTGTCCACATCGGGCCAAACAAACATGACGTTTATATCACATGACGCTAGGGATGGGTACCGGTATCCGGTGCCATGATGGCACCGGTTCTGACATAAACAATAGTAACCAGACCGAAAAGCAGCGCACATTTCGGTGCTGTATTTTTTCCTGAGCTGTGATTCACTTTGGATTCTAGCCAATCATTTTACGTTTCCGAGGATAGTAGGCGGGGCCAGGTACGTACGTTCTTTTAGAGCAGAGCTACAGATTAAAAATGTCCAAGGCGAAGCTGTCAAAGTCTGGCTGTACTTCACAGCAAAAGATGCAAACTCAGCAGCAACAAGTGCTTTAAGCTGATACTGTGATACTGTCAAAGGAGGCAACACCTCGAATCTGATGAAACACCTGGCGACGCATAGCGTTTTTTTAAAAAGCCCAGAAATGCGCCGTATTTGAGAGCTTGCTGCGAGACCTCACACCGAGCGCATCTACTGCGGGTGTGGTGCCTGTTATCGGACCCGGATTTAGCAACATCCCCCAAAAACCCGAAGAGGAGAGTCCTGGCCCCTAGCCCTGCCAGTGTAGCAGAAATGATGAGGATGATGATGCAGCAGCAGCCGTTCTTCTCTGCATGAGTAGCTTAATGTTGTTCGTGTATAATTTACGTTGAGTAGGCTAACCACGTTATTACATTAATGCATGTAAGGTGAACTAGCAAACATCATCATAGCTACATGCGGCTGTCCTCTTGTTTGATGGCAGATACTCCCTTCACCCTGGCCAAAAAGGCTAAAATGACCAAAGAAAAAGTGGAAAACAGTTAAACATGAGAGGTTTTGGACAAAGTTTGTGTTTTTTCCATTGTTTAAGCACTGCTTCCAGCCAAGAGTGATGCCATATATGCCCCATAGCTGCAGAAAAGGTTAACATTGTTATCTTTTTACAAAAAAACAGCTGAACATGAGAGGTTTTTGGACCAATTTTGTGTTCTCCATTCTTTAAGCACCGGTTTGAGCACCGTTTAAGCACCGGCACCATTTCAAAAGTACCGGTTTGGCACCGGTATCGGATAAAACCTAAACGATACCCATCCCTACATGATGCACAACTCCAGCTCTCTCACCCTTCTGTCCTCTCATGCCTTTTTCTCCAAGAGGTCCCATCGAGCCCTTCAAACCTTTAGGTCCTGGCAGTCCTGCGCCTCCCTCGAGGTAGTCTGGCAGTTACAAGAGACACATTAAACCAGACGGACTTTCAGCAGCTGGTAGTGCTGCGGTTCAGTAATGTACTCTTTTAATTTCTCGTCTTTATTCTCTTTAAGCTTCAAAGACAAACGTCAGAGGGTCCGGGATGCTTCCCTGAGGGACACCACATGTTTAAAATGAAACATCACCTGGTATTCCTGGTTCTCCGGGCTCTCCGATAGCACCCTGAAGTCCTGGCTTTCCAGTCAGGCCTGTGGGGCCAGCAGTGGAGGGGCCCTCTTCTCCTCGGTCTCCTTTTGGTCCAAATGATCCAGGTGGTCCCTGTATCCCCGGAGGACCAGGTAAAGGAACACCTGGAGTGGAGGATGGCAGACTGTCACCAAAGAACAGCTTCTGATAACCTTGAATATTATAAATTATTATATAATTTATATTTCTTTGTGCCTGAGTAAAGTGTCAGCCTTTAAAAAGGCTTTTATTTTGGAAACGGGCACCAGCAGCTATTTTTTTTTCAGCTGCAGCTAAACAGACAATATCAGACAAGACTGACGAAAACAGAATAAATTTTCATTTTATATATATAATAGATAATAATAATAATAATAATATATGTTTCCCACCAAGTGAAGTCTCACAGTTTCTCTGTTGAAACCTTTTTCATTTTGATCAAAAAATTCCAAAAATATCAGCAATCAAATAAAGTTGCAGGAAATCTGGTGGATGTCGGGTGTAATCCATCCACTGCAGTTTAGCCAGCTAGAACTAAAAGACACTGTTACTTTCACCATCAGTCATATTCAGCAGCACAGGCCTGTTTTGGAGCGAGACCCCAGCAGAGCAAAGCTGTAGC
Organism: Aulonocara stuartgranti; assembly: GCF_965226115.1. NCBI lineage: Eukaryota > Metazoa > Chordata > Actinopteri > Cichliformes > Cichlidae > Aulonocara > Aulonocara stuartgranti. The sequence goes on from NC_138950.1 coordinate 1,457,639, forward strand.
CAGACTAACGCAGTTTAGATACAAAGGTGGTCTCTGGATTAACACCATGATGGATTACATGAGGGACAGAGAGAGAGAATAGTCAGACTTTACCTGGCTCGCCCTTTTCTCCAGGTAAACCGATGTATCCTGAAACAGGTGAGAGAAAAAGTCTGAAATGATAGCGGCATGAACCTCTCAATGTAATCTGATTACAAACACAACTCAGGTCGTTGCTTTGACAGTCACAGAATATAAGTATATAACATACAGTATAATATAAATATAATATTTCATAAGTAAAACATTACTTGGGAAATTAAATTCACCTTGTACTCCAGAAGCTCCTGGGGGCCCCCGGGGCCCGGGAAAACCAGGCTGGCCTTTCAGATAAATCCTCTTCCACACCATCTGGTTTATAAAAAAGTTAAAAGTAACACAAACACAGATTATGGATTCAAAACCAAGCATCAACCTTCAGGGCTGAAAAATGAAGTCTGAAAACCTGCAGTTCCTCTAATGTCCATTTGGGGCTGACTCCAAAACGGAGCCAGTCCTCATGGACTCAAGAGTTAGTGCTTCACAGGCCCCGCCCCCCTTAGCAAGAGGAACCCCCCACCCCCGCGACTTGAAATAGTATCATTTCTCTATTGAATTGTTATTTTAAGTACATCTCTGCATGACATTGTTTCCTTATTAACTTTAAAGACAACAAAAAAGAAAAAGGAAAGAAAAACTGATCAACTTAAAACAAACTGTACCTTTATTAGAAAGTGCATGTACTAGTACTGCAGCTCTCTAAACTACATTTAACGTGCATCAGTTTGGCAGTGAAGGCGAGCGCTGCACACGCATCATCACACCGGCATCCCACCTGTGGGGGTGGAGGGGGTGGTTGCCCCACTATTTGAGAAGGACTGCACTAACTTTAGACGATCTGGCAACTGTTCCTGTGATATGTACAGAAAAAAGAGACTCACATCTCCCGGAGTGCCCGGAGGACCACGGTCACCTTTCTCTCCCTGGAAACATAAACAGTACCGTAAAATGACACCGCGCTGGCTGCAGCACTGCAGTAATGCAGTAATGCATTCTGTGTCTCATCCAGTACTCACCATGTCTCCATCGACACCTGGAGGTCCGAGAAACCCAGGATCTCCCGGGTCTCCCTGTAGACATACAGATTTAAACACAGATATATAAACTTAAATGTTTTTATAAGTGAAAGTTCTGATGTCTTTTATCATGACAAGTCCAGCAAATTAACTAGAGCTGGTAGATAAAGGGACAGGATTAGCATGGTGGCGGTAGCATCACGCTGTGGGCTGTTTGCTGCCAGTGCTTCTGGTACACTGCACACAATGGATGGTATAATGAAGGAGGAGGCCTTCCTGTTTTATTTTGATAGTCTCAAGTGGGCCAAATGTTGAAAACAAACTGACTCAGCGGGTTGTTACCTGTTCTTCAAGCTCTCCACGGAGTCCATCCTTCCCTGGTTTACCCTGAAACACAAACATGTTCCAGGTTTATATTCCTATAAAGAAATGTGACTTAAAATTGAAGACGGGACTACATGTCTTTGTTGTTCCTACCAGGGAGCCAGTGTCACCTTTCTCCCCCTTCTCTCCTTTAATCCCCAACCTCCCAGGGTTACCCTGGAGGAGAAAACAAAAGCGCTCATCACTTAAAAATAAAAATTCACAGAATAATAATTTATAGTTTTTTTGGCTTAAAAAAAGTTTATGATTAGCCCAGGCCAACAATTTGACACTTACGCGACGACCAGGACAACCTTTTTCTCCACTGTCACCTGGTTCTCCCTGTAAAACAAAAGCACATCAGAGAAGCCCAAGAGAAACTGACAAAGTGACAGACAGACAGAGCGACAGACAGACCCACAGAGCGACTGACAGACCCACAGAGCGACAGACACACAGAGCGACTGACAGACCCACAGAGCGACTGACAGACCCACAGAGAGACAGACAGACCCACAGAGAGACAGACACACAGAGAGACAGACAGACCCACAGAGCGACTGACAGACCCACAGAGAGACAGACCCACAGAGCGACAGACACACAGAGCGACTGACAGACCCACAGAGCGACTGACAGACCCACAGAGAGACAGACAGACCCACAGAGAGACAGACACACAGAGCGACTGACAGACCCACAGAGCGACAGACAGACCCACAGAGCGACTGACAGACCCACAGAGCGACTGACAGACCCACAGAGAGACAGACAGACCCACAGAGCGACTGACAGACCCACAGAGAGACAGACAGACCCACAGAGCGACAGACAGACCCACAGAGAGACAGACAGACCCACAGAGCGACTGACAGACCCTCAGAGCGACAGACAGACCCACAGAGAGACAGACAGACCCACAGAGCGACAGACAGACCCACAGAGCGACTGACAGACCCACAGAGAGACAGACAGACCCACAGAGCGACTGACAGACCCACAGAGAGACAGACAGACCCACAGAGAGACAGACCCACAGAGCGACTGACAGACCCACAGAGCAACAGACAGACCCACAGAGAGACAGACCCACAGAGAGACAGACAGACCCACAGAGAGACAGACCCACAGAGAGACAGACAGACCCACAGAGCGACTGACAGACCCACAGAGAGACAGACAGACCCACAGAGAGACAGACCCACAGAGCGACTGACAGACCCACAGAGCAACAGACAGACCCACAGAGCGACTGACAGACCCACAGAGCGACAGACAGACCCACAGAGAGACAGACAGACCCACAGAGCGACAGACAGACCCACAGAGCGACTGACAGACCCACAGAGAGACTGACAGACCCCCTCAGAGACAGACAGACCTTCAGCTCTTTGGGTCCCTCGGCATACAGTTTGATTCCTTTTGGCCCAGGAACTCCTGGAGGTCCCCGGTCACCCTAAAACCAAACACAGCTGATGGTGGTGAAGGTGAAAGGGATGGTGATGAAGATGATGGCGTTTCACAGGTTAGACACAGTATAAAACCAGAGCACGTCGTAGTTTGTAAATGCAGACCATACTCCCATCCCCACCTTCTGTCCTTGTGGACCTGGGATCACTGGACTGGGACCTTCCTGACCCTGAACCAAACACAGAGACAGAAGTTACTTCATGGTTTCCGTGTTAACGTATGACTGGTGCTGTCACATGAACCACCACAGCAGCTTCTCCCAAAAAACAAAAACGAAACCAAAAGCGAATCCTGACGTCAAGCCAAGTGTGTAAGAATCGTTTTTCTGAATCAGAAACTGCTCCTAGTTCAGTTTACTGTTACCCCACTAACCTTTTCTCCTCTCAACCCTGGAAGACCTGGAATTCCCTGGAAAAAAAAAAACATGAGATGTCAGCTCCCTGAACTACTGAGCGCAATTAATGTTTGAATAAGGTGGATGTTCAAAGCATACAGGAAATCCATCGAATCCTGGTGATCCTGTCACGCCGGGTTCACCTGGATCCCCACTGAGCCCCTGGAACACACAAACAGTTCCACAGCCAGTCAGAGCAAACTTTATACCAGCTAATCTGATGATAATGCTCATGATAGAAAGCATCTTAAGATTGAACAGAATTTGGTCCAGCCGGCTGGATTCAGTCTGCGAACCAACTGATCAGACTGTTCAAAATGATCAAGCAAGGCAGGGATCGGCAGCCCTGGCACGCGTGCCCAGGATTGCCGAAGGGTTAACTGATGGCATGACCACAGCTGGATTGGCCATCAGGCATACCGGGTATTTGCTCGGTGGGTCGACGGTGATTTTTCGTTTTTATGGGCCGATGACTTTTTTTATTTTATTTTATTTTTGTAACGGTATAAACAGTGAGAGGTGGTGGATTGGCCAGATGCTGGTCGATGTGTAACAATAACTCAGTTGTTTGCTGGTGGCTGTGGCGGAGCTTCCACTGAGGCAACAGGTGGATGAGGGAAGGGGAGGCAGGAGGAGGAGGAGAGACCCGAGGCGGCCGCCGCTCTGAGTGTCAGGTGAACTGAACTTCAGGTAAGAAGTTATGACCTGCAGTCTGTCTGGGTCAGATATAAACCAAGTTTAGTTTATTTTCATTGTGCTGACTTTTTACAGTCAGTTACAATAACTCGTACTGCGTGAGCTAGCATGACGAGTTTTTATACAGCTGGGTGGGTGCTATGATGTCACTGATAGTGAACTTTATTTTATTCATAAGGTCAGTTAGTAGAGTTGCCAACCGTCCTGTACAAAACGGAATCGTCTCGTATTCAGAGAAATTATTACGCGTTTTGTGTTGAGCTGAGAAGGAACAGTTTGTCCCGAACTTCAGCTAGAATGGAACAGACACAGAGCTGGAGTTATTCTGTCGTTACGCTGCAGCTGCCTCTTCTTCTTCAGGCAGCCTCTGAATGCTGGACACTCGGAGACCACAGATCACATTAACATGTGTGTCTCTGTATTAACAAACATGCCATATTGGCTCATTTTATTTTTCTTATCATTGTTGTGAGGAGACCAGAAATAGCATTTGTATTTTCTGTTGTACAGTTCATTTGCTGTTATGGATAAAAAGTCTTTTTTTGTTTCAAAATAGCTGATAACTATTCGCTGACAGCTGCCAACATCTGAGAACAAACATGATTCTATATAGTTGTTCTATATAGTGTGTAACTGTTAATATAGAGCATTATTAAATTTGTTGCTAATGCATCATATGGCACACGGACTGCTGAGCAAATTTTAGATGCACTCGTCATCAGAAAGGTTGCTGACCCCTGCTATAAAGGGTTTGGTGGAGACATTCATTTGGAAAACGATGAACTTCACTTGATTTTATTCTTTATTTCATAAAAATCAAATATCTGACTGTGGCGCCTTTTGGTCCCGGTGGTCCTCGTGCTCCTTTTATATCCTGAGTCTCGGGGAACACTCTCGTCTCTCCCTGAAACAGAGTCAGAGGAACCTTTGTCAAAAGAAACCATCACAGATCAAATCAGCCATCTTCAAATCCATCTTCTTCATTACAGCATTCAGGTGTCAATGCTTACCTTCATGCCCCGAGGACCATCACGCCCCTGAAACACGTGAACACTCACAGCTTTAGCTTCACACACACAGTTAGCTTAGCCTATTTTTAACTGTGTATAGACAGTGACTCACCCGCCTGCCTGCAGGTCCAGGAAGTCCAGGATGCCCTGGAAAACCAGCATCCCCCTGAAAGACATGAGTCACATTTGTGTGTGTGGGTACGATCGGATGATTCATTTTGATAGGAAACACTCTCCGAGACTGCTTTTGATGCTGATCACAGCCTGGAAAGCTTTGGAAAACCTGAAAGTCCTTGATATGTGTTGTTCAAAAATGATCGTGACTCTACACAAGTATATCTCCCTGCCCAGTGTTATTGCCGTAACTAGCTTTTTAAACAGCTTGTCAAAAAGATGAAAAAGTTCAATTTAATTGTTGGCAAGTTCCTGTAAAGGTTTCAGAATAACAGCCTTGAACATACTGGGTAAGCCAGCTTCTGTGTTTATAATAAGCCACCACAGGATTAATCATGGTCACCGCGGCTTCTTTTCTGCAGCTTTAACCTGCATGTGTGGATGGTGGCTGATTTCTGGAAGCGTTTCTGAGCGCGTGCACTAATTTCCAGCGCACAATCGTGTCTGCAGTTAATGCCGTGCTGCGTGAAGGCCTGACGATCACGCACATCCAACACTGATTCTCAGCCTTAGAATCTTTTAACGTTTTGTTGACGAGATATTTAACATCCGCATCATTGTTTTCATTGACATTCAAACATTGTGAAATAGTTTGCAGATCTAGTTTTTTGCAGGTTGATGCACCTCTGCATCTGCAAAACGTTCTTCTTTGCCTGTTGTCCCTCCAGCTGTTTCATTTTAGTATCAGCGGCTGTGACGGACTTTTATTGCCTTTTTCAGACAAATTCAAAATGAAAACGCTAAATTCTCTCAGTTTTGCTCTGTTGTGAATAAAATGTGCATCTGTAACATTTGCAAATCACTGTTTTTTTACAGTTTTCCACAGCTGGTCTATAACTAGCTGCAGGGATGAGAGTGTGAGGCTCAGGCGGTTATACATCGGCGAGCACAGGAAGAGAGGAATATAAAACTCTGGAGATGAGAGAAAAAAAGATTATTCGATCTGCCTTCTGCCAAGCCATCATTTCTACCTTCGTCCCGTTGCATCCTGGGATTCCTGGTTGACCGAGCGGTCCTTCGTGTCCGTGCAGTCCCTGAGAAATAAATGCATCCAGAAATGTATTAAATGTTAAGTTAAACTTTATTATCATCATTACATATTCTTCATGTTACTTCCATACGTACTAGGATCTAATAGGTATGGAGCCTACAGTCTACTGTGCTGTATGTTTAATGTGTTCTGTGTGTGGTGAGCGTCCGTACCGGCAGTCCCGGAGGTCCTGGGAAACCTGGTTCTCCCTGCAAACCCTGATGGTTTGAGAAGTTCAGAACAACGTCAGCAGGACATTTTTTGGTAAATGTGTCTGAAATGATGCTAAAATCAGGGAAAGTTTAGGCTTAAAAAAATCAAAATGACCTCCCCCACTACTAGCTGCCAGCTGGCTTCACCTGAACCTCTGGGCCGTGTTTGTGCTGTTGGAACCTATCGGAGCATTTTTAATGACCAATAACTCGGCCGCTGTGAGGTTACTGTAGCAACAGACCGTCTACGAAGGCTGAGCGAGAGCTTAGGTGAAGCTTGAGCATTTATCTGGATGGTAGTGAGCTCTGATTAGCATTAGCATCTGTGCCAGCTTGTTTTATCTGATAACTGAGCTTTCATCCAGATACGGTCCCATCTATGACTCTGACGTGGAAGCAGCCAAAACAGGAAAGGTTCAGTGGGATAAACAGTAAAGGCCGTCATACCCGGGAACCCTTCAGACCCGGACTTCCTGCAGGTCCCAGTTCACCCTAAGCAAAAGAAGAAGAAAACATTAAATGATCTCCATTCAACTCTGGGTTCACAGTGAGAAAGCTGTGACATGGTCAATGATCAGGAATCAGAGCAGCATCAGGACCTGACACGTCATGTGACTGAGCTGTCATGTGACTGCTCCAAACAGAAAGTAGTGATTGAGTCAGACTCACTCTCACCTCCTCCTCAGTTTTACACTAAAACACAGCGTTTATTTTCACGAGTGTGAAACTGACCACGTACTGAAATGTGATTTTAAACCTACAAACTTGGATGTTTAATGACGGGATTTCCATTTAAAAAGAAACTTTGTGATAAAATGTAATATAATAAAAACAAGTGTAAAGAGGACTGTGCAGGGACTCGATATGACAATAAGAAGAAGAAAGAGGAGATGTCTGTTACCTTTTCTCCTAGTTTGCCCTGATCGCCCTCTTTTCCAGGATAGCCAACGTTTCCAGGAAGACCAGTTTCCCCGGGGAAACCTTTTTCACCCTGTTGACAGAATCAGAGAGTTCAGGTAAGTCAGCTCACCTGCTGTCCACAGAGGGGCAGCAGAGAGCAGCAGAGTCGATCCTGGTTGTGGCCTCCGGGCACTCAGGTGCCGGGAATAACAAAGGGACATTTCACGCTCAGCAGAGAGGAACCGGCCTTTCTTTCTTTCTCCTCGTGAACACGCCCGTGATCGCAGAGCTCACACCTGGGTGGTCTCAGGTGCGTGAGACACAAAGGACCGCAGAGTTCCCTGCAGCCCGGCTCCGACCTGCACGCTCTTGTGAGCCGCAGCTCGGAGACTTGACGCCATTTAAAGCAGCAAAAACTGAAAAGTTTGTTTCAGGCGAAATCACAAAATCATGAAAAACAACCCGATCCGAGCTGGAACTGGTAAACTGATCACATCAGAGGATCAGAGACCACATCAGCAGCCCTTCATCACCTGGCACATCCATCAGCTCCGCTCTATTTTCCTCCATAATAAAAACCACCGCACAATACTGTTATCAGAGGGAGGGGCTACTGCAAGATATTCATCAGCGATTGGCCGACGCCTCCTCTGTGAATCTGACATCGGCGCTCCATGATGGGGAACGTCCCGGTTTCCAAAATGCATCCGGAGGAGAGAGGAGGCCGCAGGAGGATGCACAAGTGTGTCCTATCTGCAGGTCGTTCTAACATGGACACTGAAAAGGGGCGTGGCACGCAGCTGGAATACAAAAACCACAGAGCGAGCTGCACTCATTGGTCGGAAACAACAGACAAAACTTCACCAAAGATGAAAAATGAAGCCACTTCAGAGCTGCAAGAACCAGCAGGGATGTAGATCTAAGACCCGTCAGACTGGTCAGCATCAGTTTCATAAAATGATTGAATATGACAGGTGTGTGCTCAGGTGTGGATTTATTGTAAGTGTGTATGGCCACTTTAGATCAAACTTTATATCTATATGCAGTATATAAAGTTTATATCTAAACCCGCAGTCATCACCGCTGCTTCCTGAGCTGCTCTGCAGGTCCTGCAGCAGCTGCAGCGTGTTTGTGGCTGAAAGGCTGCTCCAGGATCAGCTGACTGACGTGGCCGTCTTTTCTGTACCTCGCAAAACTCTGCGGATACTTGTGCACTTTGTTTTGCATCCCTTCTGTCATCTTCCAGATCTTCTGGTGTCGCTGCTCAGAGCGCTCATTCTTCCCAGAGTTTCTCTGACTGGATTCTTTTAGGTTTTCAGCCTAATGACGGCCTCCTTCAGTCTGTTGGTCGTCACTCAAGGTTAAACAGTTTGGACTTGAGTTCGAGTTAATCTGCCACGAGACCATGAGTGTAGGGATGGGTACCGGTATCCGGTGTTCTGTCATAAACAGTAGTAACCAGACCGAAAAGCAGCGCACATTTCGGTGCTTTTATTTCCTGAGCTGTGATTCACTTTGGATTCTAGCCAATCATTTTACGTCTCCGAGGATAGTAGGCGGGCCCAGGTACGTACGTTCTTTTAGAGCAGAGCTACAGATTAAAAATGCCCAAGGCGAAGCGGTCAAAGTCTGGCTGTACTTCACAGCAAAAGATGCAAACTCAGCAGCAACAAGTGCTTTAAGCTGATACTGTGATACTGTCAAAGGAGGTAACACCTCGAATCTGATGAAACACCTGGCGACGCATAGCGTTTTTTTAAAAGCCCAGAAATGCGCCGTATTTGATAGCTTGCTGCGAGACCTCACACCGAGCACATCTACTGCGGGTGTGGTGCCTGTTATTGGACCCGGAGTTAGCAACATCCCCCAAAAACACGAGGAGGAGAGTCCTGGCCCCTAGCCCTGCCAGTGTAGCAGAAATGATGAGGATGATGATGCAGCAGCAGCCGTTCTTCTCTGCGTGAGTAGCTTAATGTTGTTCGTGTGTAATTTACGTTGAGTAGGCTAACCACGTTATTACATTAATGCATGTAAGGTGAACTAGCAAACATCATCATAGCTACATGCGGCTGTCTTCTTGTTTGATGGCAGATGCTCCCTTCACCCTGGACAAAAAGGCTAAAATGACCAAAGAAAAAGTGGAAAACAGTTAAACATGAGAGGTTTTTGGACAAAGTTTGTGTTTTTTCCATTGTTTAAGCACTGCTTCCAGCCAAGAGTGATACCATATATGCCCCATAGCTGCAGAAAAGGCTAACATTGTTATCTTTTTACAAAAAACAGCTGAACATGAGAGGTTTTTGGACCAATTTTGTGTTCTCCATTCTTTAAGCACCGGTTTGAGCACCGTTTAAGCACCGGCACCGTTTCAAAAGTACCGGTTTGGTACCAGTATCGGATAAAACCTAAACGATACCCATCCCTACATGAGAGCAGAGCCCTCAGCTGGACACCTGCTGGTCACATGTTACCTGTGAGCCTCAGTGTAAAAACGGCTAAACCTACTTAATGCACTTCAGTAACACCTTCATTTAAATTGCATGTGGCAGAAACACAAGAGACTGATTCTGGTCCTGGTTCTGTGTCAGTGTGTTCAGGTGGAGACCTCACCTTCTGACCTTTGACCCCATCGCAGTGACACAAAGCCTTCCCGCTGCAGTGGCACACCTGCACAGATATGAGAGGAGTAGTTAACGATGTTTGAAGGCCTGATCTCTGTTTCCTACCCTGAGAATCTGCCGGCCTGCGGTTTTTCTTTCACAGTCACTGTTAGGCAAAGTTAGTCGACTCCAGCGTACTTACAGGGTAAGAAAGGGGAAACATCAGAAATTACTCAGTACTTTAAACTGCTTACAGTGTAACCATCTCTTCTTTCAGTTACACTTCTAATACTACATAAAATGTTGCCACAGCCTCGTGTGTCTTCTTGTTACCAGCTTGTATTCAGTGAGTATTTATAGGTAATAATCTAATAACAGGGTAAACAGCTGTGTTATAAAGTGCAGCTGTGACTGTTCTTCAGGACGTCGTCACACCCGCAGCCAAACCCATCACCTGTGATGTCACCGTCTTGATTTGTCTGCAGTGATTCCTGAGTGACTCACACACTCAGGAACATCTCCATCATGTGTCCTGCAGCTCGGCATCGTTTAGTCTGGCCTGACCTTAAACTCGGGTTGAAGCCTTTGTCTTTCTGCTGAGCATGTCCCGCCTGATTCTTTATCAGTCAGACATATTTCTGTGGGGTTAAACCCAAACACCTTCATGTAACCTGCAGGTGTAACTGTGGTCTTCCTGTGATAACCCGAACTAGCAGACAGCAGGGGGGAGCTCCGATATCATCTTATCTTTCATTCCTGTCTCACATCTACAAGACTGCCTCCATACGAGATGCCTCGACACGTTCTGGAGCAGGGGATGGTGGGTAATGTCCTGTAGCGCCGCGATCAGACGCAGAGCTGCAGACTAAGTGTCTGAAAATATATCAGATTATTTCCATTTGGAGTCAGGTGAACCCGAACCACCTGCACGGTCTTATCACGGCAGACCGACAGACGTTCACAGGTAATCTGACTGACTGCTTTTTGTGCGCTTCAGGAAGATTTTCCTCCGTGATTTTATCGTGGCAGCAATATCGAGGTCACGTGGCCCCGTGTCGGTGCTTTGTATGTCTGACGCACGTGTCTGAAACAAAATAAAGAAGCACTTTGAGAAACCTGTCGGCTAACTCTAACACGACCCGCTTCCTGTAACAGTCCGAGGAAGTTCTCAGGTCACAGTTTCTCTCTGTTCCCTTACAGCAACGGCTTTTAAAGGTTTTGTACCTGTGGGAAAGCAAAATATCAGGGCACACCTGATCATGTGACACTAATGTGTGACTGACAGCCTTTTTGCAGCATCGGGAGCTGCGGTCCTGCTGCTGCTCGCTCACATCCAGCGTGATACTGAAGTAGGCCAACATGGATGTTTGGCTTCCAATCAAATAATGTTACTCGTGTTAGCATTAGCCAAATTCAACAAACGACTCGTCAGGGCTGAGGGTTGTTGAGCATTTCTGATCCAGCTGAAGCATCGGCGTAACTTTGTGCTGAACATTGGGGGGAGGTCGAGATCTCTGTCTGAATAAATAAATCTGGGTGGACTGGTGGCTGGTCACGGCTCCACGATCCAGGTCTTTGCTGCACTACATGGATACAAGTCCAGGACGTTCCAGGAGCTGCTCAACCAGCCGAGCTCATGAAGCTCCCAGCAGACAGCTTATGAGCTGATGTTGATGCCAGAGGAGGTTTGCAGCGCCGCACTTACTGAATCAGGAGAGCGCCGCCGATGTTCACGGCACTGTGCACCTCAGCCCTCGGGCGCCGCTTTGTAACTACACCTGCCTGAGATGTTCTTAAACACAATAACACCACCCCATCGTGCTTCATCGAATATTTAGGAGGAAACTTGTAGCAACAGTTCAGAGCAGCAACCGAGCAGCTCAGAATCTCAGTGTGGTTGAAGGCGACTGCACGGCCATGACGGCTACACAGAGGGAGCGCCACAGAGTCACATGGTGCTCTGGGCTCAGCACGTCACTGTGAGTGTGTGTCTGTGTGTGTCTGTGTGTATGTGTCTGTGTGTGTCTGTGTGTCTGTGTGTGTCTGTGTGTGTGTGTGTGTGTGTGTCTGTGTGTGTCTGTGTGTCTGTGTGTGTCTGTGTGTCTGTGTGTGTGTGTGTGTGTGTGTGTGTGTCTGTGTGTGTCTGTGTCTGTGTGTGTCTGTGTCTGTGTCTGTGTGTGTCTGTGTGTGTCTGTGTGTGTCTGTGTCTGTGTGTGTCTGTGTGTGTGTGTGTCTGTGTGTGTGTGTGTGTCTGTGTGTATGTGTTTGTGTGTGTGTGTGTCTGTGTGTGTGTGTGTCTTTGTTTGTGTGTGTCTGTGTGTGTCTGTGTGTGTGTGTGTCTTTGTTTGTGTGTGTCTGTGTGTCTGTGTGTCTGAGTGTGTGTGTCTGAGTGTGTGTCTTTGTTTGTGTGTGTCTGTGTGTGTCTGTGTGTGTGTGTGTCTTTGTTTGTGTGTGTCTGTGTGTGTCTGTGTGTATGTGTTTGTGTGTGTCTTTGTTTGTGTGTGTCTGTGTTTGTGTGTGTCTTTGTTTGTGTGTGTCTGTGTGTGTCTGTGTTTGTGTGTGTCTTTGTTTGTGTGTGTCTGTGTGTGTGTGTGTCTGTGTGTATGTGTTTGTGTGTGTCTGTGTGTGTCTTTGTTTGTGTGTGTATGTGTTTGTGTGTGTCTGTGTGTGTGTGTGTCTGTGTGTGTGTGTGTCTTTGTTTGTGTGTGTCTGTGTGTGTCTGTGTGTGTGTGTGTCTTTGTTTGTGTGTGTCTGTGTGTGTCTGTGTGTATGTGTTTGTGTGTGTCTTTGTTTGTGTGTGTCTGTGTTTGTGTGTGTCTTTGTTTGTGTGTGTCTGTGTGTGTCTGTGTTTGTGTGTGTCTTTGTTTGTGTGTGTCTGTGTGTGTCTGTGTCTGTGTGTGTCTGTGTTTGTGTGTGTCTTTGTTTGTGTGTGTCTGTGTCTGTGTGTGTGTGTGTGTGTGTGTCCTAAACCAACAGACAGAATCCCGTCTGTCCGTCTGTCTGACTGCACACAGACAGACGGCTTTTATTTCCTGTCTGACATTCTTTGTAGATTCTTTGATATCCGCAGTAAATAGAAAAAGGAAACTTCAGCAGCTCGACCTCCTGCAGGGTTGCTGTTAGTACCTGAGCAGGTGAGCGACAGAGAGTCATTTTAATAACTCTCATTGATCATCATCAGTAAACTGATTGATAATTAACGTCACTAATAAGTCTGTAAACCACATACTGTTCCATAACTCACCTGGTTAGATTGTATTAAAGCTTAAAGTTTGCATTATTAGGGGCGTGGCCTCTTTGACTGACAGGTGGATGGTGACACAGGTGTCTGTAGCTGCTTGGCTTTACCCGAACTGGACCTCTGGACCATTTTAATGACCAATAAGCGGCTGCTGTGAGGTTACTATAGTAACCGACCGTCCAGGAAAGCTGAGCGAAAGCTTTGGTGAAGTTTGATTTTACTTGGATGTTACTGAGCTGTGATTAGCAGGTATCTGCACAGGTACACCTGTGCAGTGTGTGAGCGCAGACTGACGCTCAGGTTAAATACTCAGTGTGTGTGAACTAAAGGTGGCCTTCAGGGTTGCTCACGTGATTTGATTTTTAAATAAATAAATTAATCCACCTGGTTATATAACAAATATATAATATCAACACCAATAATAATAATAACAACAATAATAACCATCATCATCATCATAATAGTACGGCTTTTTGTTATTAAATACTTTGGAAAAACTCTGACGTCACCCACACCTGTCTCTGATCGCGTGACGTCTGTCGGCAGAGTACTGAGCAGCTGGTGAGCCTGGTCACCTGGGTGAAGGTCACTCACCTTCTCCCCGTGCACGGCCGCACTCAGGCAGCTCCAGAGGACCAGCAGCGGGAGGATCCTGCGCCTCCGGGCGGCCAGAGGCTCCATGCAGGCGGGCGGGCAGCTGCCTCCAGCCGCGACGGCTCGGCTCGGCTCGGCTCGGGTCCCGGATTGTGCTCAGGTCCGCTTCACTCCAGAAGAGGGTCCTCGCACCTGCCGGAGCCCGGACACAGCAGCTGCTCTCGGATGGAAGCTCAGCCCGACGACACAGGAGCCAACACAGTCACACTCAGCACGAGACTTCCGCCGTGACCTTCAAAATAAAACCTTGGCCCTGAAGGAAATCTGGTCACAGCTCCATCCTTTTATTAATCTTCGTGGTGGTTGAGTTTGTTCCTGGTGGGAAAACATTTGTAATTTTAAAGTTTCTGCTCTCAGACAAAAATCACGCGTTTTATTAATATGTGAGAAAAGAAAAGCATAAACACTGTATTTCAGGGTTTCTCTCAGATGAAAGGTCAAAAACAAGAAAGGAGGTGGCGGTTAAAGAGCACGTTCACACAGGATTAGCTGATGACAGTGAATAAACAGGTGATGCTGAAAGGAAGGAGACCTGTGATGGTGGAGGAGCAGGTGTAGCTGATGCAGAGGCAGCATCCTCTCAGCTTTGAGGACAACGCGCCTGGAAGACTGGAGACCTGAAACAAGTGCTTCACAAACCCACGAAAGCCTCAGGTGTGAGGAGGGGGGAGGAGCTGCGAGTGCAGCACCTGAGGGTGAAGCTGAGGAGCTGCAGGCACTCCTGCACGAGCTGTGCACGAGAAAGCTCACGTCAATAATAAATGAGCTTAACTGGCGCGAATTTCAGGATTAAGACAGATTTGATTTCATCAAAGTGAAGCAGAAAGCTCAGGTGTGTCAGCAGGCTGTTAGCGTGCAGCTGTCTACACACCTGGACGGAGCAGCACCGCACGCAGGCGCAGGATGCCGGAAGTGCTGTTGTTGCTGTGCGCTGCAGCTTGACCTGTCTGCTGTGTGTGCGCTCTTGTCAAGTTGTGCTCAGGTTTGCAGCGACATGAAAAGCGCGTGAAGCTCCGGACAGTGACAGCTTCAGGTAGGAAAACTCACGTGACCGTTTGGTTAGGTATTGGGCTGCCGATCGATCACCATCAGCTGATTATGGTTAGTCAGCTGTTAATTAGCCGCCTATTAGAGTCTGAATGTCTGAGCACGTCATCCAGGTAAATAACGTTAATGAGGAGAAGTACTCGAGTACTTTTAGTCTGTGGTGATTTATACTTGAAGTTCGGTGAGGATACTTCCTTACGTCTGCACGCAGCAAACCGCAGTGCACTATGAGCATTAAAGTCCACGTGCTTCTGCGTTAATTGTTAATTAGCGGATTTGGCGCAGATGCCGATTCGTGTGCTTTAAAACGTGTAGCTGTGAAGGGATCGATGGGGCTGATCCAGATTTCGCCCCGGCTGTGGCAGGTCCACCTTCCCTGGGTGGTGGTTCTGGGCTCAGCCTGAGGGACCCGGTCTGGAGAATCAGAACTGGACTTTCCCTAAACATGCTGTTCCTTTCACAAGATCAATTTATCAGACTGAAAATACCATAAAGACAATCCATCAAATATTAAAACACATTTCTGTTTTATAGTATGTGCAAAAACAGGACTTGTGTATAGACTGTATATAAAAGATGGCAGCGGAACACTACGTCCACATGTACAGGACATTTTTGTAAACAGATTTTCTGTTTTTGTTTTGTTTTTTAAATCCCAAACTTGAAAAACAAAGTGAAACGCTGTCAAGAACATGCCAAAGCAACAGGTGGTGATATAATCCTAACTGTGTAGAAATGTTGGCCAATCAGAAGTCTAGAAGCCTGGGAGGGAAAGCGTAAACAAAGATGGCGCATAAAAGCAGTCGTTGTAAACAGAGGGACAGTAACTGAGGTTAACAGCAGCAGTGTTTTGTCTGTATCAATGTAGAAATTCAATGATGTGAAACAGTAACACGTCGCACACCTTTGATGCTTTGTGACTAAATCTCTGTTTTCCTCGTCCACACGTAAACACAGAAACAGAGTTTTTAAAAATCTCAGTTTTCGATGATCCAAAACATCGTTTACGTCTGGACAAAGGCTCGAACGCAGAGAAGAGGCTGTGATTTGAAAAATACCCGTGTGCTCAAAGCTAATCACTGAGGTTAGCACCGCTGGGGAGGCTCGCCGCAGTCATGTGATGATCATCATTTCTGAGTTTGCTGGATTTTACTTATTTCACATGTTTCATACAAAGAGCTGAGAAATGATCGCAAAATGAAAGCAGCTGTAAATTTGTCTTTTTCCGTGTCTGAGTTTTCATTTTTGAACTGCAGCACACACAAAGACATTTCAAACTTTTAGTTACTTCCTGTTTTACTTTGAAGGTTTACTTCCTCCCTTTGCTTCCTTTCCCTTTCTGGTCGTTCACCCTGTCCCGTGAACCTTCTGTCTGTGGTCGTTCTCAGTTTCTGATGATACTTTTTGTTTTTCTCCTGCTTCGTTTTGCAGTTTTTGTCTTTTGAAACGTTTGAATGAAACTTCTGAACAGAGTTTAAACTGAACAGCTGTTCGTCATGCTAGCAGCACAAACAGCTGATGCTAGCAGCACAAACAGCTGATGCTAGCAGCACAAACAGCTGTTCGTGTTGCTAGCATCACGCCGTGGAGCTCGAAGCTCCGAGGCTGCTGTTAGCTAAGAGCCTCCTGCAGGAACTCGGTGACTGACACGGATCGTTCCTGCTGTCTGGCTCTGTGAGCGGGCGCTGCAGCAGCTTGGTTCGGTCGGGCTGTTGCAGGCGGAGGTTACTGAAACCCTCAGTTTCAGAGGCAAGAGCTAATGGAGCTCACGATGCTGTTAGAGCAACTTTCATCCCATTAAATATGCATCACAGAAGCTCCTGAAGAAGAACTGAGAAGCTTCTCAGTTCTAACTTTATCTTAACACCTGCAACAAATACAACATCATAGTCATAACAGCCAATAAGAGGCTGACAGGTTATAGAGACACAGCTCTCTGATTGGCTGACGTCCAGACACACCTGCTGCTGCTATTTGCATCAGCATCCTCTAAAGAACATGACTGTGGGGAGCGTGGGCTGCTGTCCATGTGCAGTTCAAACACAAAGTTTCGAAGTCCTGATTGGCTGTCCAAGCAGGAGGTTACTCACAAACAGACACAGCTAAGAGGCCTGTACCAGGAAGTGAGTTTAACACACCTGGAATATCTTCCTGGTGTCTGGATTCACTCAAACTAACGAAGCAGGTTCTCAGCTCACTAAGTTAATAACCAGCTTCATGTGAGCTTCACATGAAAGGAGTGAGGGTTAGGGTTAATATTACATCATTATTATTATTACGACTTTTATTCTGACGGCTTGATCCTGGTCAGGTGTGTGTGGTTTCACCTTCATCATCTTCAACCTCAGTTTGTCTTTGTTCCTGCAGGACGACCAACAGCGTCGGGGTATCCTCACAGGCCGAGAACTGGCTGGAGGTGGAGTCAGAGTGTAGCAGGAGGGACTTCCTCTGAGCTGAAGGCAATATGCTGCTGACTTCCTGCTCTGATGCCTGTGGTCTCAATCTGCTCTGGTAAATAAAACCGCACACGTGAACACGTCTGTTAAGTTTAAGTTTCCATGACTGAATCTTTTGCCGACAGTCTGGTCTTTGGTAACATGACACTAAATTCTTTTACGATGAAGATGAGTTCACGTGCAAACAGCAGCACAACCCATGCAACACGTGTAACAATGTTACAGTGACAAAAGACACCGACTCTACAGTCCCAATAGCTGCAGTTCGTCTGACATCCAGCAGAGGCAGCAGTGAGTCAGTCCCTATAGACTCCCATGTTAAAACTGTACAGCAGAAATAAACATGATTGCAGCCTGATATACAAACTGTTTGTCTCTGTGGATAATGTCCTCCTTCGTAACACCTGTACAATAGAAGAATGTTTTTAGGATTCACCTGGTTAATATGTAAGAAGGTTTAAAGTTTAGGGGCGTGGCCTCTTTGGCTGACAGGTGGATGGTGACACAGGTGTTTGGATCTGCTAGCTGTCTGCTAGGCTTCACCACAGCTAATTGGAGTTGCTGACATGTTACACACGTCTGTAACTCCGCCTGAGTGTTTTGGTGATGCACGTGCTCAGATGCGAGGTACGGATGCCTGGATTAAGTTTAAGCACACTACGTCTTGCTCCACCTCATCACCCTCTTTTAACCATAGATTACAAACCATAGACTGTTTTCTTCATATGAACTGTGGTGCCAGTATGCATTTTACATCTTAGCTTATAAACCAAGTCTCACCGTACATCAGGGGTGTCCAAGTCCAGGCCTCAAGGGCCGGTGTCTGCAGGTCTTAGATGTGTCCTTGATCCAACACAGCTGATTCAAATGGATAAAGGACCTCCTCAACATGTCCTGAAGTTCTCCAGAAGCCTGGTAATGAACTAATCATGTGATTCAGGTGTGTTGACCCAGGGTGAGATCTAAAACCTGCGAGGCCTGGAGTTCCCCACCCTGCCGTACAGTTTCGTAGTGTTGGTGGGAACCCTGAGTGTGGGTGCATTTCATAGTTTAATAGCTGCTGCCTGTTTAAGCTGGTTGGGGCTTTGTGAAAACGTTGATCCATCACTGTGGATCAACGTTTTTTATCATTCCTTTGTGTTCATGCTTCACCTGTGTCCTCTCTCCTTCAGGTGCCTCCTGATCGTACTCAAAGCCCTGCCAGCAGCTCTCGGGGTGAGTCCACCTCTGCCTTTATAAGCCCTTTCAGTCTGGTCCAGCAAACGTTGGCCACCAGCCAATCACAGCTTGTTGTCTTTCACTAGTGTGTGATGTCATCAAATCGCGTCAGCTGAAACAAGTTTTCTGTCCATTAGCTTGTTTCCATGGTTAAAGTATCTCTGCTCTTATTGGTCAAATCGCAGACCACGGTGTGGAAGTTGTCATATGATGTAAAGATGAATCATTGGTGGGATGACATCATCAGATGTCCTGGCCAATAGTCGGGCTGTGCTGTCGTCACTGAGCTTGAAGCCAGTGTTTAAATTTCCCTCCAGCTGTGCAATGACGATCTCACAGCTGTGCTTCTGTGTCCAGGTGCAGACGGACTTTTTTTATTCTGCTGTTTGCAGGAAATACACAGCTTCACATAATTTCACTTCCTTTTGTCTATTTACATGATCACTGTGCTTTCTCAAACCTCTGCTTGTTGTTCTGATGAGTCCGACCTGTATGCTGCCACTGGGCCTTTAGCTGTTTGGTACTGGTATTTTAATTTAATGCAAATTTTGATGTGGAGCTTCGGGACAGTGATGCATTACAGGTTGTTAGGATGCCTGGGTCGTTGACCCAGGGTTTTTGACTTTATTATATTATTTATAATTTCTAGTCTTTGGGTTTTTGTTAGAGTCATGTCTTATGGTTTGTCTCTGTGTAATCCTTAGTTGCTGTCTCCCCTGTCCGCTATATCCCCGTGTCCAGTCTGTGTCTGCCCTGGTCCCACGTCTCTGTTCCCTCTGTTGTAGTGCCTGCATGTGAGTCTGTGTCTTTGTTCAGTCTGTGTTATGTGTTTCCTGTTTTACTTTGAAGGTCTCTGTCTTATCTCAGTGTGTTCAGTTTACGCTTCCTTGTCTCGTTAGTTCTGATTTGCCCCAGCTGTGTCTCCCTCCTGTTGTCCATTCCCTGATTGCTCCCTCTATGTATTTAAGCCCTCTGTTTCAGTTTGTCATTGTCGTGATCTACTCTTATCGACCCTCACTTATGCTGTGTGTTTTGTTTTTGCCTGCCTGCGTTAATGTTTGTACTTTGGAAGTTTGTTACTTTGAGTTCAGCATTAAAGCTGTTTTTTGAGTTCACGTCTGTCTCCGGAGTCTGCACTCTGGGTCCTTTTCCTGTCCGCACACAGCCGTCACATAACAGAAGATCGCGACCAGAACATGGACCCAGCAGACTCCGTGGGGTATCGGCGACCCGCAGTTTCTGCCTTCCTCAAGGAGATCGTGAGGCAGGAGGCTAAGCATGCCCGGGAGCTCCAGTCACCCTTCTATGGGTCACGTTTGGCTTTGGGAGGGCCCCGCAGCCTCCAAACTGCCATGGCTACGGCCGAGCCGGCGCCTATGCCTTGGGCGATCAGGTTGAGCACGTGCTCATTCTCTCCAGTCGCTACACCTCCGCCTTCACCCCTGGATTACCAGTCCGACAAGAGGGTTAAGCGGCGGAGGAAGAAAGATTACGTGACGCCGGACGTTAGACTCACTCCGCTGCAGTCCTTCGCTCTGTTTTTGGGTCTGCCACGTTCTGAGCTTCACAAACTCTCTGCTTCCTCATCGCACCCCGGTCTTTTGGAGGATTCGCAGCCCAGTTCGCCACCTCCCACTTCCTGGAGAAAGCGACGTTCACGCAGTCGCCACTCCGTCTCTGCTGAGCCACTCCCCGTGGTGAGTTATAATGACTGTTTTCATTCTGCTCCCTCTGAGAGGGAAAAAGGCAACACTAGAAATTCTGAGACTGTGAACACTGTTAAGACTGTTAGACGTGGTGGTGGTAGGAAGCTGAAAAACATTTTAGAGGAGTCTGTGTTTGCTGAGCCTCTGCCTGTCGCTGCACCCATACCAGCTCCTCGGGTGGGGACAGCAGCTGCCCAGCCATTGACGGTGCCTGTCCCGGCTCCCAGGGTGACCGGGAACCAGTTCGCTCCGGCACCCGTACCTTGTCCTTGGGTGGGAGTGGCTGGTGTTCGGCAGGTACCTGCACCTTTTTCTGACCTCGCTGGAGGCTCAGGTGAGCCCGTCCAGCAGGGTAACTAGCTCAGCTTACTGCTAATCCACCACCTTACCCACCATTACTACCATCTTTACAACAGTCGGTACATATTAAACTTCTCTCCATAGCTCAGACTTTAGCTCACCTATCAGCTCAGTCACCTGCTCAGTTCTCACCTCAGTCATTTACTCCACCGCCTGTTCCTGCTGGAGGGTCCGAGGGGGCTCGTCCAGCCTTAGTCTGCCTCCGCTGGGGGGTCCGAGGGGCCCGTCCAGCAACCTGCCTCCGCTGCAGCGCCACCACCTGCGGCTCCCACGCCGTTCATCCACCAAGCAGCCACCTCCACTGTGGGCTTCTCCTTGAAGCCTGAGTCCTACAGTCTTCTCAGAGAGAGGACGAATCTCACGGTCCATCCTCGCTTGTTTCTGAATCGGATTCTGAAATCGGACTTCTTTAATGGTGACGACTCATCCTGGTGCTCACAGAGGAGCTGAAGCTTCTCTGTACACCACGATCTACCTCACAATAACCAAAGAAACACAAGCTTCTGTCAACAAGCAGTAAACAGCCGGTGAAATCACAGTCAGTCGCACCTGGCATCAGATTGGTGCCGTCTGCTTTTGTTAGCTAAGGCTCCGCCCACAGAGCCAGGAGACATGAAAACACCGTTTAAACAGCGCTGACCAGAAACTGTAGAATAACTTTCTCTGCCCTGAGCTAATCCACTGAAACTACTAACATCTAAAACAAGCTGCTGTTCCCGAATGAAGCTTCTTCCCACATCGTTCCATCTCGTTACCTTTTTCCAGGGTTGTCCACACATGAGCTTTGCTCTGACGGGTCATTTTATTTCTGTTATATCATCTGTCAGAGAGAATGATGTCATCCACAGACAACAAACTAATGGTCAATCTGTCTATATTCATTTGAAAACTAGCTACCTCCAGTGCTTTGCTACCAGCAGGCGTCCCGGCCGGCTCACTGTGGCAGTGTTTGAGGCTGTAGTCCTGCAGTCTGATGGGTCTAAGCAGGTGGAGAACAGCTTCATGTCCACTTTGCTAACTGCACTGTGACTGCAGACAATAATAATGGCTAATGTTGCTAACTGAAGGTGGAGGAACGTGAGACAGGAAACTGACTGAGCAGACAGCTGATTATAGTCACTCCTGCCGATACTGCAACACTGAACTAAACGGTGCTTCTGCAACCAACAGTTATTTTTATTATGGAGCAATCACCTGATTAATTTATTTATCTTTAACAATTGCTTCATTCAGTCAAAAACGCCATCAGAGCGTCAGCCGATCACCCAAACTGCCATAGTTCATCAGTAACATGTAAATCTATGAAATACAGTAAAGCACAGATACAGAGCAAAGCTGATCCCACATTACTGAAACCAATCAAACGGTGCTGACAGCAACATAACTGCAGATATATCAGCGTCCCAGGAGTCGGTGCGTCCTCGTCAGATACGACAAAAAACAAAAAGCAGCTTTGAAGCAGTGAATGTTTTTCTCCTTGAAGGATTTGAAACAGTTGTTAGTGTTTTGTTTACCGCCAGCCTGACGCTGAATCGTTTAATCATGTCTGATGAAGGTTAAATTTCGGCTTCGCTGGAGGACTCAGTGTAGGATTAGTAAGCAGAGGATCGACAAAGTCAGCAGCCCCGGATCAGACCTGATGAAAACAAAAGTGATGGTTTACATTTTACAAGCTGATTTTTCTTTTTAATGCAAATCTACCAGTGACAGATGATCTGACTGTGTAGCAGGTTTGTTGTCTTGTCTACAGTTTGTGTGTTCTTAACATGCGGAAACCCCCTGAGCCACGGTCGCCCCCGTGGCTCAGGGGGTTTCCGCAGGGGGTCCGGAAGCGTATCTGTAACCGGAAGCTCGCCGGTTCGGTCCCCGAACGTTGTGTCCTTGAGCAAGACACTTTACCCTACCTCCTACTGGTGTTGGCCAGAGGGGCCGATGGCGCGATATGGCAGCCTGGCTTCTGTCAGTCTGCCCCAGGGCAGCTGTGGCTACAACTGTAGCTGCCTCCACCAGTGTGTGGATGTGAGAGTGAATGAATAGTGGCATTGTAAAGCGCTTTGGGTGCCTTGAAAAGCGCTATATAAATCCAATCCATCCATCCATCCTCATCCGCTTTGTCCGGGGCCGGGTCGCGGGGGCAGCAGCCTAAGCAAAGAGGCCCAGACCGCCCTCTCCCCAGCCACCTCCTCCAGCTTATCCGGGGGAATACCAAGGCGTTCCCAG
This sequence comes from Aulonocara stuartgranti, assembly GCF_965226115.1. Lineage (NCBI taxonomy): Eukaryota > Metazoa > Chordata > Actinopteri > Cichliformes > Cichlidae > Aulonocara > Aulonocara stuartgranti. Next base: position 1,480,484 of record NC_138950.1, read on the forward strand.
GCCAGCCGAGAGATATAATCTCTCCAGCGTGTCCTGGGTCTGCCCCGGGGCCTCCTCCCGGTGGGACATGCCTGGAACACCTCACCCAGGAGGCGCCCAGGGGGCATCCTTGTCAGATGCCCGAACCACCTCAGCTGGCTCCTTTCGATGTGCAGCAGCAGCTGCTCTACTCTGAGCCCCTCCCGGATGGCCGAACTTCTCACCCTATCTGTAAGGGTGAGGCCAGCCACCCTTCGGAGGAAGCTCATTTCTGCCGCTTGTATCCGCGATTTCGTTCTTTCGGTCACTACCCACAGCTCGTGGCCATAGGTGAGGGTAGGGACGTAGACCGACCGGTAAATTGAGAGCTTTGCTTTTACACTCAGCTCCCTCTTCACCACGATGGACCGGTGCAGCGTCCGCATTACTGCAGCTGCAGCCCCAATCCGTCTGTCGATCTCCGGCTCCCTTCTCCCATCACTCGCGAACAAGACCCCGAGATACTTGAACTCCTCCACTTGGGGCAGGAACTCATCCCCGACCCAGAGTGGGCACTCCACCCTTTTCCGGCTGAGAACCATGGCCTCAGATTTGGAGGTGCTGATCCTCATTCCCGCTGCTTCACACTCGGCTGCGAATCGTTCCAGTGCGAGCTGGAGGCCTTCACCCGATGAAGCCAACAGAACCACATCATCTGCAAAAATCAGAGATGAGATTCTGAGGCCACCAAAGCGAAAGCCCTCCGCCACTTGGCTGTGCCTAGAAATCCTGTCCATAAAAATTATGAACAGAACCGGTGACAAAGGGCAGCCCTGGCGGAGCCCATCACCCACCGGGAACGAGTCCGACTTATTGCCGGCAATGCGAACCAAGCTCTTGCAACGGTTGTATAGGGATCGAATGGCCCGTAGCAATGGGCCAGACACCCCATATTCCCGCAACACCTCCCACAGGACACCCCGAGGGACACGGTCGAATGACTTCTCCAAGTCCACAAAACACATGTAGACTGGTTGGGCAAACTCCCATGCACCCTCAAGTATCCTGGAGAGGATAAAGAGCTGGTCCAGTGTTCCGCGACCAGGACGGAAACCGCATTGTTCCTCCTGTATCCGAGGTTCGACTAACGGACGAACTCTCCTTTCCAGCACCCTGGCATAGACTTTCCCAGGGAGGCTGAGGAGTGTGATCCCCCTGTAGTTGGAACACACCCTCTGGTCCCCTTTCTTAAAGATGGGGACCACCACCCCGGTCTGCCAGTCCACAGGTACTGCCCCTGATCTCCACGCAACATTGCAGAGGCGTGTCAACCAGGACAGCCCTACAACGTCCAGAGCCTTCAGGAACTCGGGGCGGACCTCATCAACACCAGGGGCTCTGCCACCAAGGAGTTGTTTAACTGCCTCAGTGACCTCGCCCCCGGAAATTGGCGGGTCATTCCCCTCATCCCCAGACTCTGCTTCCTCCTCGGAAGACGTGTCAGTGGGATTAAGGAGGTCCTCGAAGTATTCCTTCCACCGCCTGACAATTTTCTCAGTCGACGTCAGCAGCGCTCCGCCAGCACTATACACAGTGCAGGTAGAGCACCGCTTTCCCCTCCTGAGACGTCTGACGGTTTGCCAGAATCTCTTCGAGGCAGTCCGAAAGTCTTTTTCCATGGCCTCTCCGAACTCCTCCCACACCCGAGTTTTTGCTTCAGCCACTGCCCGAGCCGCATTCCGCTTGGCCTGTCGATACCTGTCGGCTGCCTCCGGAGTCCCACAGGCTAACCAAGCCCGATAGGACTCCTTCTTCAGCCTGGTGGCTCCCTACACCTCTGGTGTCCACCATTTGGTTCGGGGATTACCACCACGGCAGGCACCAACCACCTTGCGGCCGCAGCTCAATGCAGCAGCTTCGGCAATGGAGACGCTGAACATGGTCCATTCGGACTCAATGTCCCCAGTCTCCCTCGGAATGCTGTTGAAGCTCTGCCGGAGGTGTGCGTTGAAGATCTCGCGGACTGGGGCCTCTGCTAGACGTTCCCAGCACACCCTCACTACGCGTTTAGGTGCACCAGGTCTGTCCAGCGTCTTCCCCCGCCACCTGATCCAACTCACCACCAGGTGGTGATCAGTTGACAGCTCAGCCCCTGTCTTTACCCGAGTGTCCAGAACATATGGTCGCAGGTCTACTGATACGATTACAAAATCGATCATCGACCTACGGCCTAGAGCGTCCTGGTGCCACGTGCACTTATGGACACTCTTATGTTAGAACAGGGTGTTCGTTATGGCCAAACTGTGATTAGCACAGAAGTCCAATAACAAAGCACCGCTCGGGTTCAGATCAGGGAGGCCGTTCCTCCCAATCACGCCCCTCCAGGTCTCGCTGTCGTTACCCACGTGAGCATTGAAGTCTCCCAGCAGGACAACAGAGTCTCCAGGTGGAGCACCCTCCAGCACCCCCCCCCCCCCCCCCCCCCCCAGGGACTCTAAGAAGGCTGGGTACTCTGAACTGCCACTCGGCGCATAAGCGCAGATGACAGTCAGGACCCGTTCCCCGACCCTAAGGCGCAGGGAACAAACCCTCTCGTCCACCGGGAAAAACCCCAACGTACCGGCAGCAAGCCGAGGGGATATTAGAATACCCACCCCAGCCCGCCGCCTCTCACCAAGGGCAACTCCAGACTGAGACAGAGTCCAGCCCCTCTCCAGGAGACTGGTTCCAGAGCCCAAGCCATGTGTAGAGGTGAGCCCGACTATATCTAGCCGGTACCTCTCAACCTCACGCACTAACTCAGGCTCCTTCCCCACCAGAGAGGTGACATTCCATGTCCCTATTGCCAGTCTTGGCAGCCGGGGGTCAGTCCGCCAGGGCCTCCGCTCCTGGCCGCCACCCAGCACACAATGCACCCGACCCCTATGGCGCCTCCTGCGGGTGGTGGGCCTGCGGGAGGATGGGCCCATGTCTCCTCTTCGGGCTGTGCCCGGCCGGGCCCCATGGACTAAGGCCCGGCCACCAGACGCTCGCCCTCGGGCACCCTCCCCGGGCCTGGCTCCAGGGCGAGGCCCCGGTAACCCTATCCCGGGCAGGGTAAACTGTTCCCTCGGTGTCCTTTTCATAAGGGTCTTATGAATCGCTCTTTGTCTGGTCCCTCACCCAGGGCCAATTTGCCATGGGAGACCCTACCAGGGGGCAAAAGCCCCCAGACAACATAGCCCCTGGGATCCCTGTGACACACAAACCCCTCCACCACGATAAGGTAGCGATTCAAGGAGGAGATAAATCCAATCCATTATTATTATTATTATTATTATTATTATTATTATTATTATTATTAAAAAGAGGGAATATTATCTAAACCCAATGACCTGGCAGGACGCTAACAGCGTCAGGTGTTTGGTGGATCCTTCACACATGGTCTGCAGGCTGAAGACGAGATGGGCCATCTGACCCTGAGGGGTGCATAGCCCCATGAAGCTAACAGTCATTTGTGTTTCGTGCAGTAAATGACAGGCAGCGGTCGCTGCAGCTTTAACAAGTCTCACGTCTCCTGAACAATCCCAGCTAATTGTTCTTTAGCAGCTGTCCGGACTCGATGGTTTTCCTGCATAGACCTCGGGCTTCAGTTCACCGCACAGATTTTCAGTGGGATTGAAGTCAGGGCTCAGTGACGTTCACTTTGGTTTTCTGGACGTCGTTCTTCACCTGGAGCAATGCCTGTTTTGGACGTTGATGGCACAGCTGTGTGCACATCAGTCTGAAGTTGTTTTGTACCGTGTAACTTTATATGTCCATACTTCTGTAATTGTATGCAAATAGAAACGAGGCATGTTGCCCAGTTGGCAACGAGCTTCTTTAGAAATGCGACATTTAAAAATTCCTGACTGTTAGAAAATAGTAAGTGACAAACTTTAAATTTCATAATAATTTGTCCTCATCTGTATGTAAACAACACTGGACTGAGCTCAGGGTCTGATTGTTCAGGTCCTCTGGAGTCCCTCAGGGATCAGACCTGGATCCTCAGATGTTGTAGAGATGGAGACTGTTTTCTTTACCCTGCCTGTCACGTTGAGGTCACCAGGTTCAGTCTGTCTGGGAACAGCAGCAGCACCGGCCAATCAGCGGCTGGGATTTCTGGTCAGCCAGTCAGTCCCTTCATCTCGGTACCCCAGACAGAGGGATGGTGATTAATGGAAGATGCTGGAAGCTGGTTTGAGTACAGCTGGAGTGCTGATGAAGAGGTGATTTGAGTGCAGAGAGTCATGACAGCGTAAGTAGTGATAGTGCAGCATAAATGGAGGTGGATGGAAGGACGATGGTTTGGGAGACGTTCAGTCCTGACAGCAGATAAAGTGATAGCAGCCACATTCCTGCTGATAGCCACGCCTCACTGATAACCTAGTTTACACAACGCTGCAGGAATGCGGCTGCTAACACAAACACTGCTGCCTGCTGAGAAACTCGCTGTCTGGGGCCCACAGAGGAAAAAAAAAACACACTGACTACATCAACAGGGACACTCGGTGTGGGATGTGTGAAGAGCGAACATCCTGGATCAGGTCCTACTGTTCTGCCCGATGACCCCTCAGAGCACAGCCACATCAGTGCATTTGTGTTTAATCTTTCAGTACGAAGTGCAATCAAACATCGGGGGTGTTTGTAGGATTTCTGCATGGGATTTCACAGGAGGACAGGAGTCTGTGAATAGACAGACACTTTATTGATCCCACAGCGAATAGTGTCGTGGAGAAAGTGTCAGACGAGATCGTGGGTTTGAAGCTGTGAATTGAAGGGTCGATGCTGGATGTCATCAGTGTGTATGCCCCACAGGTTGGAGATCAGGTAGAAGACAGAGACATTGGGGAGGAAGTTGGTCAAAGTGGTAGAGAGTGGTGGTAGTGGAGGTGGGGTTGGGGGTGATTTCAATGGACAGGTGAACAGGGCTGATGAAAAGCTGTTGTGTAGGTGTGGTGTTAAGGAGAGACATGCAGGAGGGCAGTATGTTTATTTACACAGCACCAAACAACAGTCGCCTCAAGGTGCTTCATATTGTAATGTCGACCCTACAATAACACATACAGAGGAAAACCCAACAATCACATGACCCCCTATGAGCAGCACTTTGGCAACAGTGGGAAGGAAAAACTCCCTTTTAAGAGGAAGAAACCTCCAGCAGAACCAGGCTCAGGGAGGGGCGGGGCCATCTGCTGCAAACTGAAGGAGTGTCACCGTGTCTTTTTGGATCAGAGAAAGATCAGAGAAAGCAGGTGATTGGTTGCTGAGAGAGGAACTGTGCTACTGCATTAGGAAGTATATGAGGGTGCTGCAGTATGAGGACAGAGGCGAGGCGTGAGGGACAGATGGGTCGACCAGTAAGTTCAGAATCCGTGGACTATGTTTGCAGATGACACTGTGATCTGTAGTGAGAGCAGAGAGCAGTTGGAGGAGATCCTGCAGAGAAGAGGAACGAAAGAAGACGGAATACATGTGTCTGAATGAGACGGAGACAGAAGGAGAGGCAAAGACGAAGGAGCAGAGGGTCAACAAAGCAAGGGACTGAGCTGAAGTTACAGAGCTGAAGCTGTTCAGATGTTCACTGGGTCTATGAAGGGGAGTCGGAGAGCCTGAGATCGTTTGCACATGTGCATATGATAGACCTGCCAGGCAGCAGGAAAAGAGAAGATTGATGGATGTGGTGAAGAGGGTTGGTGTGACAGAGGGGGATTCTGGGACATGGTGACCTGTAAAGGCAGCAGCTAGAAGAAGATGAATGAAAGCATGTCAGAGTGTAAATACTAGCCTGTGTCGTCCAAGGTGTCCAGGATGGTAACGTCTGTTCTGTCTGCAGGACAGAAAACCAGGACATCCGGGTCTTTTTGTCTTTATGACATGCGCTGTGCGACTGATTTGTGTCACTGGCTTTCATAAATGAAGAAAACTCGACATTCAAGGCTTCTTCAAAGAGTGAAGCCAAAGTGATGCCATATGAGGACAGTGAGGTGAAAAACAATCAGACAGCTGGGTATGAAACTAGCTAAAGGCGATTTGACTGAATGGTGTCGAACTGTGTTCATTTTGTCAAGGAAGAAATCCAGAAGGTCGCAGCGTTGGCTCAGGTAGCAGTGACAGAAGTATTATTCAGTCTATTTGGTTTGTGCTATTGTTTGTGAGGTCGCCTTTCAGTCTTATTTATGTTCTGGTTGTATTCGTCCTGTCAATAAAAATCACAAATTAGAAAACAGAAAAGCAAACTGCAGCGTGCAGTTGACCGCTTGTGTTTGTAACTAGAGGACAGCGAGGACCATAAAAAGCCCGAAATACAAAAAAATTAATTTAAAGCAGGACCAAGTTACAATATCACAGATACTCTGTTATTTTACTGAACACATGTACATAAACAGTATTTATGGAATATTGAAACATTAATATTCTTGAAACATGTACAGATTGTTTTCACGACCTTGTGCTGGTTACTATGCAACCCTGACAATATATACAAGTACGGCTATTCATCTGCACATGTTCCCTAATATCTGTTATAAATAACAACAAAGTAGCTTACATGAGTGGATTTATGCACACTCAGCGCTACACTGTAGAAGAGCAGCTATTGGTCAAGTCCAAGAATCGGCCAATCATAGAGCCGATAGCATCAACCCTATTTTCTCAAACAGGCACAGAGACTGTGAGTCCGAGGCTTTAAGAGCACATGTAACCTGACAAACACGTGTTTAAGAGTCTGGCGTGAGGGCCTGTCAGTGAGGCGTCTGAGGGCAGCACCACATCCTCCACTCACCTGTTGGAGCACCAATCACCGTGAAATCCTCAGTCGCTGTCCGTGGTCCTGAAATTCCAGCAGTTTATTTTGAGTGGAATTAAAGTTTATTAAGGAAAAAAATGTGTTTCTAAAGTTTATTGACGTAAACGCATTGATTAGACTGACGTCCGTCTAACTCATTTAAAGTGCTGCAGTCGAGTTAAACACATGAATCAAACAATATTGGATCTTTTGTTTTCTTGCAGGGTCTAAATTTCAGTATAAAGCACCTTGAAGCAACTATGATTTTGTGCCACATAAATAAATAAATGAATTGAACTGAATTCATTTTCTATGCATTAATGAGGGAATGATCATCATCTGTGTCCATGATACTACTCGATTACTTTTGAGCCTTTGAATGGGGAGCTGTGTATGAAATGACTGCAGCTCCTAAAATAATATTGCAATACTTCTTTTTTCAGACCTTCAGTGTAAAAGTCTGCATGTTTTTGATTAGTTTCCTGTGTGTACAGAGGCGAAATGACCAAAGCAACCATGTAGCTGGCTAAATGGACCTGACTGTGCTGTGAAACTCTGAATCCACCTGAGACTGGTTTGCCAGAGGTTGTGTTCCCATTGCTCAAAGTTCATATTGCTGCTCTGCAGTCAGGATAGTTTTTGTTTGAATTTGAGCTCAATTTCAAACCACGTAGTTTAATAAAAGGTGCACAGGTTGGTCACAGAGCGATTTATTAAGATCAATGAAGATCAGGTGTGATTATTTTTATAGGTGCACTTGTACTGCTTCAATAGTTATGTCACAGAGGTTACAAGTTTATTTACACGTCTAACTGTGAGCACACAGGTCGTGTCTGTAAATGCACTGGAACACGAGCCTCTGGCTTGTTCTAGAGTTTAAATCTCCCTTTTCTGTCACATCAATCTGAACATCTGAACATCTGTTCTCATTGAAAGAATCGGTCAGGAAAAATTGGAGCGTGATTGTCGCTGACGTGATCTGATAAACACACACAGTCAGCTGTCTGCTTCCTGAGAATCTCAGATGCTTGTCTTTCTGTCTGACTTGTGTTTACATTCCTCACTGTCTGAACAGAAAATAAAAACAGTGCTGCGGTCGGAGCATCAATAGACAGAAACCAAGTCTAAAAGCACACAACAGGTTGAGTCCTTTCATTCTAACAAATACTATGTTATTGACTTAGACCCAGTTGACCAATGTCAGTTTAACTCTTTATTTATTCAAGCAAAACTTGAACTCAAGTAATAACACTTTGAATATTTCAACACAGGGCCTGAGCAGGGGGGCGGTTCCCTGGTTGTACCGGGGCTCCCTGGGTCAGCTTCATTCTGTTGAGTGTTCAGTGCTCACGATGCACCAAGATTCGGTTCTACGGTGGGCAGATTTTCTTCGAGAGGGAACTGTAGATACAGAGCATCAGGTTTTATATTTTAGGGCCGTAGGTGATGATGAAATTGAACCTAGCAGAAAGTAGTTACCTGTTGCCTGTTGGGAGTTGAACTTTTAAGCTGATTGGAGGTAGGAGGATAGATTTTTATGAGCAGTCCAGGTTATGAAGGCATCCTCCTGTAACCAGCGCCTCCACTCCTCAGCTAGCTCTCAGTTAACAGCATCGTAATCCTGATGTGTGGCTTCTGTGTTTAAGCCAAGAAGACGGAGTAGAGCAGAGACAATGTGAAACTTGAGACCACAAGCTGAAGAGGTTCAGTTTGATGGGACACACAGCTGAGCGCAGAGACAGGAACTCCCAAAGGCTTAATTGCATCATCTAGTTGCTCTTTTACGCACTGGAATCTGTAAAGGCTTGGAAAGGTAAGAGGTCCTGGAAAAACTGAGCTAAGCATGGAAGTAGGGAGTTGCAAGCGAGGATGCGAGTCTTGTAAGTTCCGCCCACTAGTAACCCCACATTTCCTGATGGTCACAAACACCAAGGATGGCCCCAAAAATACAGACCTTCACTTCAGCCTTCCTTTGCCGTTCTTCAGCCATCCAGCTGCACGTTCTTCCAGATGTTTACCAGAAGCGGCTGATGGAAATGAGGGGATAAGGTAACTAATGACGGGTTTAGTTGTGCCCTTTCTGGCTCACTCATGCAGAATTTATCAAGTTTAACTACCAACAAAATCAGGGACTCAAGGGAAGATCATCACAAGAAGCTACAGCAAGTAGCGTTTAAGAAGTACTAGAAGAAAAGATTAGAAGAGGACAAATCCCTCTAAATGCTGCAGAGTGACGAGGTGATGGCAGAAGAGTGACACTGAGTGGATGCTTCGGCTGGGCTTTTGAATCCGTAGATGATGAAGATGAGAGACAGATGTGCTGGATGAAACTGTCGTTGGCCCAAACTGTGATATGCTAACAGCAGGTCCCTCCCAGCCTATAAAAACAGGAAGCAATCCGCGCTGCTGGAGCCTCTGCTGGACGTCGGAGGGACTGCATCTTTTTCAGGGCTGGAGATTAATACTTTCAGATGCTACACAAAGCTGCAGGTACAAGCTGAACCAGATTATTCCTTCCTACCTCTGAAGCCTGCTTTATGTTGTTGCTCTCATGAATGGTTGTGCCTCGACTCCTGTAACCTGGTGCGTGACACGGTCAGCATAAACACGAGTGCTGCTCTTTGTTGGTCTTTACTGCAACTACAGTGATGGCGTCAGCTGAGCTGAGGTGATGTCTTATTATGATACAGTGATGTCATGGTGATGTCATGTAATATTGTTGTTCTCTTTTTTTCCAGGGTGACCTGTCTGAGCCATGTGGTGGGCGGGACTGCTCCACCTGTCAGTGTTTCCCAGCCAAGGGAGCAAGGGTGAGACTCCGCCCACTAACTCTGACACACACGAACAGCAGCGAACCACAGCGCAGCTGCACACTCTTCAGTGTCAACAAACCTCAGACTCCTTCAGTGGCAGCTCAGGACACACACACACACACACACACACACACACACACACACACACACACACACAGAGTGAAATGAGGAGCTGTTTGAGGAGTGCTGGTGTTAAATTACCAGCTGTTTACCTTAAACTGACTCAGCAGATTACTCACACACATGCATGTTTTCATCACTTCAGAGGACTTGCTTGAATTTCTTTGCACTTAACTGAACCTTGAACCTGAGTTTTCACCCTAAATTGAAATGATTCCGATTATAAGGACCTTTATTCCCAACAGGGAGCATGTCCCCGCAGGTCAGTTATCCCAGCCCGGGATAGCGTTGTGCTGTAACTGCTGTTAGAGCTCGTGCTCGTCAGGACTGAGGCTCGTTTGTACGTTATGATGAATTAATTCAAACCGCTGATGTAACATCACATGACAATCAGCTGATCAAGTTAACAACAGCAATAAGAACAACATGTATCTGTCAGACTGTCGTCCAGCTTCACACTGACCTCCTGTGTGTGTGTGCGCGTGTGTGTGTGTTTGTACAGCTGGGGGCAGTAGACAGGCAGAGAGGATTGTGGGAAGGCGTCTGTCCCAGTGATTTCACGCTGAGCGGTTTAAGAGAAAGGAGGATGGAGAGAGGACTAACAGAGATCACAGCTGTCACATCTCATCACACACACACACTCACACACACTCACACACACACACTCACACTTACAGACACACACACACACACACACACTCACACTTACAGACACACACACACACACACACACACACACACACACACACACTCTCTCTCTCTCACACACACACACACACACACACACACACACACACACACACTCACACACACACACACACACACTCACACACACACACACACTCACACTTACAGACACACACACACACACACACACACACACACACACACACACACACACACACACACACACACACACACAGGATTGACGGATTCACCCAAACCAATCGGTTTTGATTATAAACACAGAGTATCAATAAGTTTGTATTGGTGTATCTGATCAATGGTCAGATAACATCAGGGATCATAAACATCTCGATGCTGGAGACAAACAGAGCTCTAACTAACACTGGACACAGGGGAGTTTTAGTCAAGACGTCAAACTTTATTTGTACATCAGGTAAAAATGGAAGCAACTGTATGATGTGTGCAGATACGTGAATCATTACAGTCGTTACAAAACTCTGTGGTCACTGTTGCAACAGAAGCTGTGGAGACACCTGGTGTCTCCACAGCTTCTGTTGTGAACAAAAACACTCCGATTTCGGTCACTGTTGCAACACCTGATCCACTACAGTTACATTACTGTGATGCAGCTTTGCAGCCAGATCATGCGATAAACACACTGACCTCCTTCTCCTCACCTGCCCAGGTGACTCGGTCTGTACATGCTCACCATGTGTTCTTCTTGGCTTTTATGCTTGTTTTGCTCTCGTAAGGCCTCATTACCTCACAGATATTCATGTTTCCTCAGCCGGAAACTACACACCTCTGAACGAATGACCTAGTTTCAGAAAAGCATCTGTTTTCATCACATGGCCCAAACGCAGCCTTGTAGTTAAAGTGGATCTAGTGGATCTCCTGGTCCAGAGGTGCATCTTCATATTAAGCGTGTTTCTAATAATGAGCTCAGACGTGTTCGGTCGTCCCTGTGAGTGAAAACCTCGGCCTGCTAGTAACACTCCATGTTTCCTATTCTTGTATTTGCGATATCATCTAAAGGAAATAATCCCTAATATGATTATCTGAGGCTCCACTTCCAAGTCCAGAAATAAGAATAAGAAAAGGCTCTGGAAATGCAGCAGAGCGTTAAAGTGAAACTGCACTGAGGGTCGCCATCACTCAGCTTAACAACAGGCTTACAAACCAAGTGTACACAAAGTGAGGGCGACAAGACGGCACCTGTCACAGGTACGCGCCGCTCCCTTTATCCTGGAACGCTCTCTGCTTTTACTCAGTTTGAACCACAAGGGGCTGAGTCTATGCAGTAAATCTGACCTTTGACCTTGTTTCCTGTGCACATGTGTGGATGTGGCTGTGGACAGTGCTGTGCCTTTGACACACTCATTTCTGAATCTTTTATGATAAGCAGTCCAAACCCCTCGTGGCAGTTTGTGTGTGTGTGGGGGGGGGGGGGGGGGGGTGTCATTGTTCTGGTGCCACGCCGCCCTCAAATGGTCAGATAACAGCATTACACATGTGGGACTCGAATGCACCAACATCTGGATTAAACCATACGAAGTCCACCCGCTCTGCCATCAGTGCTGCGATTCATAAAGAGTTCGTCTCAGGTTCAGTTACGCTCCTGATTGTTTTATATGTTCTTATACTTTCTGACAGGCGACGCTTTACACCATGAGCCAGCTTGTTAATGTGACGTGTATTTAATGAGGAACTGATATGACAAAGAATGATTTACAGTTTCAAAAGTTCAGATTCGAGCAGACAGTTGAATTCTCTTAGTTTGTTTGTCGGCTTCGTGTTTCTCGAGTGATAAGGATTCAGATAAGATGGGGCCTGATTATTTAAGACCTTGTATGTGAGGAGCAGGATTTTGAATCCTGGATTTAACAGGAAGCCAAAACAGGAGAAATCTGCTCTCTCTTTCTAGTCCCTGTCAGGACTCTTGCTGCAGCATTTTGGATTAGCTGAAGGCTTTAAGGGAGTTTTTAGGACATCCTGATAATAATGAATTACAGTCGTCCAGCCTGGAAGTAATAAATGCATGAACTAGTTTTTCAGCGTCACTCTGAGACAGGATATTTCTAACTTTAGAGATGTTGCACAAATGGAAGAAAGCAGTCTTACATATTTGTTTAACACGTGCATTGAAGGACATGTCCTGGTCAAAAATGACTCCAAGGTTCCTCACAGCGTTACTGGAGGCCAAGGTAATGCCATCCAGAGTAAGAATCTGGTTAGATACCATATTTCTAAGCTTTTCAGGGCCGAGTACAATAACCTCAGTTTGATCTGAATTAAGAAGCAGAAAGTTAGCGGCCATCCAGGTCTTTATGTCTTTAAGACATTCCTGCAGTTTAACTCATTGGTGTGTGTTATCTGGCTTCATGGACAGATAGAGCTGGGTGTCATCTGCATAGCAGTGTAAATGTATGCTATGTCTTCTAATGATGCTGCCTAAGGGAAGCATGTATAATGTAAACAGAATTGGTCCTGGTATTTTTTAGAAGTGGTGCTTGCTGTAGTGACAGAGCGTCGGGATCAGGTGGCCTAGAAGAGCTCTCGATAGAAACCTGATGTTGTTCATGTTTTCTATTAAGATTTATTCAGTTTTTAAAGGATTAACAAGTGTCTTTGTGTCCTGCAGGGTGCTCCTGGTTCTCTGGGTCTGCGGGGCCCTAATGGACCCATGGGCTTCCCGGGTCCTCAGGGGCCTCCAGGAGAGAAAGGCCAGAGAGGAGATGAGGGGCCAACAGGAGCTGCAGGCCTGAAAGGACATATGGTGAAGGAACATGGTTTCTGCCCTCGGGGTTGTACTGCAACGCAGCTTTAACAGAGTCAGGCTTTCTGTGTTAGCAGCTCTCTCGGTCAGCTGAGCACCTTCACTCAGAGACAACACCAGAGGAGCTTTACACATAGACCATCCAAACTGAAAACATAGTTTGCTTTGTAGTACACCCCTCTGAAGACGAGATACTGTTTCTGTTGTCTGACCAATCGGAGCTCTGTTAGGCCTCACATGGTATCTGAGGAGCTGTGTGGAGAACAGTTTAACCGTCTGCTTGTTGTTTACGGTTTCAGGGATCTCTTGGTGTTCCTGGTTTTCCAGGTTTGGATGGAGTTCCGGTAAGAAGCCCCGCCCCTCTCAGCCTCTTAGCTCAGTCAGCTGTGACCTAGTGATGTCCCGCTCTCGGCATCAGTTTATGTGTTTGTGTGTCCAGGGACACCCGGGACCTGCTGGAGGTCCAGGACATCCAGGTCTGGATGGATGTAATGGAACTAGAGGAGAGAAAGGGAAAGCTGGACTTCTGGGAGAACAAGGACGTGACGGAGAACTGGTCAGAAATGACAGTAACACTGATAGCAAACACTTCACTGTGGAGGGCAAGAAAGGCCACAGTAAAAATAATCAGAGCTGGAGAAACGTTCAGTTTTCCAGAATCCAGATTTTAGAGTCCTGAGAGAACAAGGACGAGGTTTTCTCGTCTTACACTGCTGTGAGCCTGTGTGTGGATAGTTGAGTGTGCTGCAGTACAGCGGGATGCAAACGTTAACCTTGTTCATAGTCATTATTTTCCTGTATAAATCGTTGTTACAATAAAAACTGTCAGTTAAATATATCATACAGGAGACGCACACAGTGATGTTTGAGAAGTGAAATGAAGTTTATTGGATTTAAAGTGTGCAAGAATTGTTTAAACAAAATCAGGCAGGTGCATAAATCTGTTGTCATTTTATTGATTCCAAACCTTCAGAACTAATTATTGGAACTCAAATTGTCTCGGTAAGCTCAGTGACCCCTGACCTACATACACAGGTGAAAACAATAATGAGAAAGAGTATTTAAGGGGGTCAATTTAAGTTTCCCTCTTTTAATTTCCTCTGAAGTGTAGCAACACGGGGGTCTCAGAACAACTGTCAGATGACCTGAAGACAAAGACTGTTCAGCATCATGGTGGGAAGGACACAGAAAGCTGCCTCAGAGATTTAAGCCGTCTGTCTCCACAGTTAGGAGCATATTGAGACAATGGAAGACCACAGGCTCAGTTCAAGTTAAGGCTGGAAGTGTCAGACCGAGAAACATCTCAGACAGACAGAAGCGACGGTGAGAACAGTCAGAGTCGACCCACAGACCAGCACCAAAGACCTGCAACATCATGTTGCAGCAGATGGAACCATTCGGTGCACTTTACACAAGGAGATGCTGCATGTGAGAGTGATGCAGAGGAAGCCTTTGCTCCGCCCACAGCACAAACAGCTGCTTGAGGTTTGCTGAAGCACATTTGGACAAACCAGCTTCATTCTGGAATAAGCTGCTGTGGACTGATGAAACTAAAACTGAGTTATTTGGGCATAACAAGGAGCGCTATCCATGGAGGAAAAAGAGCACAGCATTCCCAGAAAAACACCTGCTGCCTCCAGTAAAATATGGTGGTGGTTCCATCATGCTGTGGGGCTGTGTGGCCAGTGCAGGGACTGGGAATCCTGTCAGAGTTGAGGGACACATGGATTCCACTCAGTATCAGCAGATTCTGGAGAATCGGAGACAAAGCTGAAGCTGCGCCGGGGCTGGATCTTTCAACAAGACAACGACCGAAACACTGCTCAAAATCCACTAAAGCTTTCATGCAGAGGAACAAGAACAACGTTCTGGAACGTTCATCTCAGCCCAGACCTGAATATTATTGAAACCTGTGCTGTGAGTTAAAGAGAGCTGTTGATGCTCGGAAGCCATCAAACCTGAATGAACGAGAGATGTTTAGTAAAGAGGAATCGTCCAAAATACCTTCAACCACAATCCAGACTCTCAGTGGAGCTCACAGGAAGCGTTTAGAGGCTGCAGAAGGCGGATCTGCTAAATATTGATTTCATCTCTTTTTTTGTGGAGCCCAAATTTATGCACCTGCCTGATTTTGTTTAAACAATTATTGCACACTTTCTGTAAATCCAATAAACTTGTGTCTCCTGTATGATATATTTAACTGATATTTTTTATTGTAACAACGATTTATACAGGAAAATAATGACTATTAACAAGGCTGCCCAAACCTTTGCCTCCCACTGTATCTTTGGTCCAGTACTATTTGACCATCGCTGTGGTGTTTAATTCTTCAGGGTTTTCCAGGACCGAAAGGATATCCAGGAGATCAGGCGGTGTATTTCATCCGTAACCCTGGAGTGACTGTAAGTACACTTGTACTGCTGCAGGTTAGGATCAGGATTTGGCTTATTAATCAAAGCTTTTCTGTTTGACAGGGAGATGCTGGGCCCAGTGGACATCCCGGTCTGTGGGTGAGTAAACAAACTGTCATGTGACACACATGCCAGCGGGTTTACAGGGAGGAAGCGTTCACTTGTAGTGGTCCTCCTTCAGGTTTCTGTCTGTCTGTCTGCAGGGTGAGCAGGGCCTCTCGGGATCGAAGGGAGCACTGGGTTCTCCAGGACCAAAAGGCCAAGACGTGAGTCACCACTTAACATTTACTGCTTGAAGAAAGTAATCTGGTGTCACGTGTTCAAGTTGAGGACAGTTAAAGGGACCTGGTCTCGGGTTTCTGCTGTTCCACGTTGGGGTTTTGAAGCACAGATATAACCTGTATGGGAGTCTTGATGCATGCTTGATCATCCAGTAAATGAACACTGCTCAAACTTCCCTGTCCAGGATGTTACGTCCTCATCATTGAAGGTCCACTGGCCTGACGAGGTGGCTCTTCTGTGTTGTAGCCAGAGGTTGTTTGGTTTCCCTGATGTATAAATCCTGCACTTAATCGCGTACACTATGTTACTCTGTTTGTGTCGGGGACCCGATCCTTGGGGTGGACACATTTTTGGCGCAGCGTGTTTTGGGGTTTAAAAGCCACAGAGACGCCGTGTTTAGAAAAACTGCGCCTCAGCTCCCTGTATGGAGCCAGACTGGGTGTTGCAGGGGCTCAAAAACTTCAAGTTATAACGTTTTTGGCTTTACATTATGTCTCTCCATTAAAATTAAGCTACACAAGAAGTTGGAGACTGTTTTTTGTACAACTTACAAATTCAGCTGAGAAACAAAGAATTATTTTATTAATTGCAATAATGAAGTCTTTGCTGTCTGTGCAGGGCGTACCTGGAAGCCCGGGTTCTCGAGGTCCACCCGTAAGTAATGTGCACGTAGTAGAGGCTAGCATTGTGAATACCGTCAGAGTAATTTGAAAGACTGCGTTTTCTGACCTTTTATTTCAGAATTTGTTGTTTGTGCATTTCAGGGGGAAAGAGGTCGATCTCTGCCTGGACAGAAAGGAGATGAGGTACAACCACGCCCCCTTTCTTTTAACTGAATCAGCAGCTCGTGAACAGCCTGTCGCGCGAGGCAATGGCGCTGTGCAAAAGTCACATTAGATTACTCGTTTGGGGCAGAGCTCTGTCACATTCTTCTGTTTGACTGATTTACCTTCTGTTTTCATTTCACTGCAAACTGTATAAATTGCACTTCACCATTGACAATTACTGCAGTAATAGAGCAGCAAGAGCAACGCATCAGTACTGTGTAGTATGTGCCGTGCTGTAGCAGTTTGTGTGGTCCACAGGGGGATCAGGGTTTGCAGGGACCTCCGGGGCCCTTTGAGTATGTTGACCCTCCCGAAGACCTCTACATCAAAGGAGACAAAGTAGGTGGAGCCTCACTCTGTTACAGCCTATCAGATGGCACATTTAAGGGGACTTCCTGTTTTCTGTTAAACTTTAAATAGCAAATGTTGCAAATGTTGATTTCTGATATCTCTTGTTGTTGGGAGGCTTTGCTCTCGGTTTTCTCACGCTGGATATGTTGGATATTTCAGGGCTCCCGGGGGGTTAAAGGAGTCTGTGGAATTGACGGACAGCTGGTAGGTTAAATATCTTATTTAGGAACTTGAAGTTCTCTTTGTTGTTCGATTCTTGGGCACCAGGCTCACTTGAAGGTTAGGATTCTCCCGATTTATGGAGTTCAGGACTATCGCTCATCCTGAAAATTGTCATCTGTAATCTCGTGTTTGAAGGATACTCAGCTGCCGTTTTTAAACCCCACTTGGTTGTTGTGCCCCACATCTCCAAATATCATTTTAGTAGCACTGTTACTGATCAGATATTTTTTATTGAATTGTGGTCTCAGGGTCTGAATGGGTCACCTGGGATGGAAGGGGAGAAGGGGATTTTGGGGCTTCCTGGACCAAGGGTAAGATGTGCGATCAATATTAAGCAGTTTTGATCAGACTATAGACTTTAATTAGACTTGAGATGTCATCAATCTTTGAGGTATTGATGCTGAACGAACTGTGTTTCAGGGACTCCCTGGACAACCTGGTCTGCGTGGGAACAAAGGAGTTAAGGTTGGTCAAAGCAGAAGATTCCTGTTTCTACTTCTGTGCTGTTCCTCGGATCATCAGGTCTGGTTTTTCTTTGGTGTTTTCAGGGAATCCAAGGAAGCTCAGGACTCCCAGGTCTGATTGGACGAAATGGTCCTAAGGTCAGTCTGTTTCCTGTATATTTTATGTCACTGTGGATAAAAGCAAAGCTTCCCATCCATCCCAACTAAACACTAGGAACCAGGGAACAAGGAGCACAGAGCATTGTAGCACACCACGACAAAGGGCGAGAGAAGGCTCGGAAAATGTATGCAAAAGGTAACGAGGGCAAAACGAGCAGGAAGTTAACCAGAAGACCAGTAAAATGGTCCACAGACAGGTGCAGCGTCTGCATCACTGAAATTCATCCATCGTGAAAAGGACTCTGAGATTCTTGAAGTCCTACACTTTGAGCAGTTATCTGTCCATGACCTCGGACGTCTGATCTCTACCGCGCAGCTGCAGACCTCCCCGCTGCGGGGTCACCCCCTGGCCAGCAGAGCCAGATCAGCAGTAAAAACCAGCACTGAAACCTTTCGCCCATTCACAGACGTAGATGTTCTGTTACTAGAAGCTGTGAACCCGATGATCTGGTTAGTATCATGTAAACAAAATTACCTCAGTAAAGATAAAGCTGTCGTGTTCTGTGTGTTCTCAGGGCGAAAGGGGAGATCCCGGGCCTCCAGGCAATCCCCGGGAGGAAGACATCACGTACACCGGTATGGATCAATGCACCAATCAATCAGCTCTTTCACAATTCTTCTTCTCTGGTGTCCAATGACTACTTTATGTCTTCTAGGTCAAGTTGGGGATCCCGGGTCACCCGGCCCGCACGGCCTTAATGGAGACAGGGGGCGGATGGGAATACCCGGCCCCCCAGGACCGCCTGGCAGATCAATAGTTGGTGAGTACCTGCATATTTTACTGTTTCTGTAGCGATGTGAGCTGGCAAACATCTCAGCACAGCGCGATGACACAGGTGAAACATCTTTATATGATGGAAAAATACGCTATCACTGAGTATTGGAGATCTTTCCTGACAGATATAAATCATCATCAGAAAAACCGTCTGGCATAAAGTTCTGTCAAATCAAAAAAGGGAAAGCTTCCTGCTGTGGATAAAGGAGCAGAGTCTGGGTCAGAGGGTGGGTGAGGTGGTGCTTCCTACCTGATGTTCAAATGGTCTCAAACTTTAAAATCGTATCGGAGAGTTTTTTAAGATTTTACGCGCTATTACGAGTTTGTGTAGTCAGATTACAAATGGGATGAGACCACAACGTTGGGTCATTATCTACCACTTTGGGGGGTTTAATGATGATGAAGTTGGCGAGGTGGTCTGAGACTCATGAGGCCAGATTTAAGGTGGTAGCAGCCTGATGTAAGGCAGTATGAGGTTGCTGTGGTGAGATTATTTGAAGAAGTCAGCTTCTTGTTACTTTCAGTTGCTGAACACATCTACATAATGCACATGTCTTTATCCTGTCTCGTCCACAATACTCTGACTTGTAACTTGAAGCTGGTATTCAATACCCTCTGCACAATCCACTTCTTCTAGTTTTATATCTCCTGGAGATTTTTTATATTCTTATAAATGCACCATGGGGGGTGTTAAGATTCAAGAATTGAGAAAGGGTACAAGAGGTGATCGAAAAATAACCACACTGGTCCGGCCGGGTGAAGTCAAACGAAGATTTTAATTCACACGTGGGAAGATCACTGAAAACAGCAATTGATCTTCAACTTACTAAAGCACAAACAATTATTTTATAACATCAGGGTTTGTTTACTGACGCCCCTTCATGCGTCACAGATACATTTTATACATAGATCAGATCAACATCATCATGACTTTTCACCTAGAAAATCATCTTCTATTTTCATGGCTAGCCCTTCCTGTCTACCTTTCAGTTCTTGTCTTGTTCCTCTTTCTTGCCGAGACACCAAGAAACGGTTCCTCTTTTACCAAGACAATTTTGCAGTTACAGCCAAACATCCTCTAAATAAATCTAATTTAAAGTGTGTGTGTCACAACCTCACTCAGCCTCGATGTCACCTCTCGCACTTCTGACCTTTTACCAGACCAGAGGCTCACTGAGACTATGTGTATGTCTTCTACTAAATAAATGTTTTAATCAAGAACCCCTACTAAAAGCTTAATACAAGAATGACCTGATATAAGTGTTTTGTAAGCATGTATTGCAATTCCTTCTATGTTCTAGTTTTCCCTCAGCATGTATCACCTGAACAGTCACGTCAGTGAGGCTTAAAACCTTTAAAGAACCTGAACATCAACTCAAATAAGCACAGATATGCAATATGTATAAAATAGTTATAACTGCACCTGAAATACAAAGTTAACATCATCATAAACATCTTAAGGCCATCTTAAAGCTATCTGTTACATTGTTAAAACAATGATCATACTGCAGATTATATTATGCTGGTCAAATACTTTTCTGTTCATCCCCACAATCCCCCTTTCGACCTCTGGCACACCAGAGGTCGATACACAGGTTGTTGTTTTTTTTTTTTTTTTTTTTTTTTTTTTTCTTTTTTTTTTTTTTAAATGACATCAGAAACAGCAGTATGCGACATTACGTGATGGCAGAGCTTCAGTTCATCCTTTGTCATTTTTTTTTTTTTTTTTTTTTTTTTAATAAATAGGACAGGGGGAATGAATGAGAGAGAGAGGGGGAGAGAAAGAAAGAAAACCCAAGGGGAGAAGAGACGGTGAGAAGGGGGGGGAAGAGAGACAAAAAAAAAAAAAAAAACTCCTGGGTCACCTGTATGGAGAAAAAACAAACAAACAAACAAACAAACAAACAAACAGAGGAGACAGCAAACAACAAAGAGCAACATAATAATAGAGAAAACAAAGCACCATCACAATAAACTAGCTAGTCATAGATATCAGTATTTACTAAGTAATAAACGATATTGTGCAGCACGCAAGATAGACAGCGCACAGTGTGCTTTGAGGCAGCAGCCAAGAAAGCTTTAGTCCGCGTCTGTGAATACCCATGTGTGCATACCTGTGTGGATCAGCATGCTTGCATTCCAAAGGTTTCTCCATGTAATGATCTGCTAGGGAGTGTGGGGGGGCCACAGCCCCATCCTCCAGGGTGTGAAGCGGGTATGGAGGAGATCAAAACTCCAGACATCCAGAGGCCCCCAGAACACAAGAGACCATGGAAGACCAACAGAGGGGCAGCCGCGCCACTGTTCCAGTAAGAGCTGAGGAGAGTCCCAGATGAGGGCTCACTCAGCAGCCGCGGAGCAGAAGCCAGGGGGGGTTGCAGTGACGCGCCCGTGAGCTCCGCCGGCCCCCAGCTGCGCCTGAGTGACCGAGCCCTAGGCCGAGAGGCCGGGGGCACCCCACCTCCAAAGGGGCCCGAGCGAGCCCCAGGCCCCAGGCCCCGACAAGCGGCCGCCAAGGAGTGAGCCGGTGTGTACCCGGACGCCCACCCCCAGACACAAAGAACCACCAACACACCGACACCTGAGGGAGTCCGCCACCGGCAGGGGAAGTGGTGGTGGGTGGAGATAGGCCTCCAAACCTTGGAGGGCCTGAGGTGTCCCCAGAGAGGTGGCGTCTGATACCCAACCTGACATATAGACACAGACATACAGGCACACACAGACACAAACATCCATTCCCACCCTCATGCTCTCATATGCACTCACTCCACACTCAACCAACGTGGAGACAGACATAAAGAGACGCTGTACACACAATCACACTCCCCAAGCGTACTCTACAAACCGGGTCTAGGTACCCTTGCCCCTGGAGGGGGGAATTGCACCCAGACCCAGGTGGTGTTACCCTTTTCCCTGCGGTGGGGAGAGGCAGACCACCCCGACTCCGCAGCAGCAGGGAGGCCCCACACCCCAGACCGCAGTCGGACGGCCAACTCCTCCTACTAGCCCCCCCGCTCCAGCAGGCCGCAGAGAATGGGGGTGGGAGAAGACTCCAAACCTCCCTCCACCCGCTCATTGTAGTGTTGATGCATATGTGTTCTAAGGTGCAATTAAAACCCAGGAGGGCATGGAGCTACCTGCCAAGGAGCAGCAGGTAAGCGCATGGTCCCTCCTGCTAGCCCTCAATGACTAAGTGTATTTAAAATTGAGAGGTGGGCAACGACGTCAGGGGTGAGGTATACACCCTGATGGTGATTTGGACTCCGTGATTGTGCCCACCCCCAAGATCCTATATGTATGTGTAATGAGAGTGTGAATAATGTGAATGTCTAAGTTGTGGGATAAAATTGAGGCAGAGGCAGCCAGAAGGGGACAGGGGGGGGGGTAGCCTCCTCTGCACCCTGGTGACATACCCCCACTCCAAGGCCCTGCATGTACACAGGTTGTTGTTCACTCCTCAGTCCACTCGGCTACCTCCAGATCCATCATCGGCATCATGGACATAGGGGCCACCGCCCCAGGGTCCACTGCCTTTACAATCACCTTCTCTACCAACCTTCGGGCACAAGGAATGAAACAACAACCACAGGTCATCAAAATACCCACCAATACAGATAGAGACAACATAATTGACAGAGCAAGCCCCTTCCACTTTCCCTTTTTTACTCTTTTTATTTAAACCACCCCTTTTCAAACTCTCAATTTGTTACCACTCCTTTCTGTAGGCACGGCGATCTCCTCCTAGGCTGCTCTTCTTTCTTCGGCCTTCCAGGTGGACTACTGGTCGGCCCGTTGCACAGGTGAAGAGGTTTATTCTGCCTCTGTTCCTTGACACCTGCGTTCTTTTAAGACGAATTTTCCTCCACCAAGCTCTCGTGTGCGGGTGCACACTGCGACCAGTGGTACCAGGTGTCGCCTTTCCCTTTCAGCTGGACTGCTGTAGCCGTCCGGGCGGTCACCTCATACGGACCAGTCCAGCGGGGCTCCTTCCACTTTCGCTTAATGACCTTTAGCCATACAGCCTTTGCGTCCGGTACCTCTCCGTTCCCCGTGGGTCTCTCACAAGTGACCTGTTTTGTAAAGCTGGACACAAGAGCCTTCAATTCGTTAAAATATTCTGCATGAGACCTGTTGCTTGTCCTGGGCTGCTCCACCGGGACCACTGTCCAGGGTGCTGGAAACTGTCTCCCAGTCAGCAGCTCATAAGGGGTGAAACCTGTGGATTGGTTAACACAACATCTTATGGTCATCAAAGCAATGGGCAGGGCTGCGACCCAATTTAGCCCTGTCTGCGCACAGATTTTAGCCAACTTGTTTTTCAAATTTAGGTTCATCCTCTCTACCTTTCCTTGAGATTGAGGATGATAGACCGTCCCGAACTTATGTTGCACTCCCAACATCCTCTCTACCTCTTGCAAATCTTTATTCTTGAAGTGAGTACCATTGTCTGATCTAATTCTCTTGGGAAACCCATGCCTTGGAATGTAATGATTGATTAAGCACTTAATCACACTTTTCGCGTCTTCACGTTTGGTCGCCCATGCTTCGGGCCATCCAGTCAGAACATCCACACACACCAACAAATACCTCACCCCACCTGGGCCTGTATCAATCATGTCGGTATAATCAATCACGACCTCTTCTCCTGGCCTTTCTGGCATGAGAAACTTACCAGCTTCAGGTTTTACTGCTGGCTTTGGGTTGTGTGCCCCACAAATTAGGCACGTTCTGGCCTTTTCCAGTATCATCCTTCTCAAATCAGGATGCCACCATCGGCACAAATTTCTCTCCATCTGTTTCACTCCCACGTGACCAAGCCCGTGAGCCTCATTCACCTTCTGTTCCGCCATTTTGACCGTTAAAGCGGGACGCCCATCTGGCCCCCTCCACAAACCGCCATCTTGCCAGGCTCCTTTGTTTTCCCACACCCCCTTTTCCTCTGGGGATGTCTCCTCCTGAGCCTGTCCAACTTCTTCCATGCTGTTAGTGCTAACCTCCTCTTCTGGGGTTACCTGCACCATTTGTCTCTGTCCTTTGTAGCCCGCTGCTTCCTTTGCGGCTTCATCAGCTTTCTGATTTCCTCTTGCCACCATACTGTCTGCTTGTGAGTGGCCTTTGCATTTTATAATACTTACCTCGTCTGGGTCCTCCAGGGCCTTTTCCGGTTCCTCCATTTCCTTTTTGTGACAGATGGGTGCATTAGTGGCCGTTCTGAACCCGGCTCTCTTCCACTGAGCCAGTTCCACATGAGCTGCTCCAAACGCATATGCTGAGTCAGTGTAGATGTTCACTCTCATGTTTTTAGCCAACCTCAGGGCTCGAGTTAGGGCTATCACTTCAGCTCTCTGGGCCGACTGTTGTCCCTCAATTTTTCCTGCTTCTTTCACCTGAAACTCAGTTCCTACTCTGCAGACTACTGCATAGCCCGCTTTCAATCCTTCTTCATCTCTGTGGCAGCATCCATCTGTGAACCAATCCTCAGCTCCAAGTATGGGCTCTGCCTTCAGGTCTTCCCTGATTTTTCCTTCAACTTGGGCTTTCTTAATACAGTCATGTGGTTCTCCTGACCCCATTAGGTCTGCCATATTTATTCCTTCATGTGTGAATATCAAATTTGGCGCCTCTAAAATTTTGCTCAACCTTTGTTGCGTCAGTGGAGTCATTGTGAATACCTGTGAGTTCACATAGGCCACTACACTGTGTGTGGTAAGCACTTTCAGTGGGTGTTCCCTCACTATGTGTGCTGTTTTCTGAATTATCTTTGCTACTCCTGCTGCGTGTTGTGTGCATGTGGGATGCCTTGCTTCTGTTGAATTTAATCTTATGCTGACATACATAAGTACATCCCTACCTCCCCCTTTTTTCTGAAACAACACACCATTCACAACTCCCTTTGTTTCTGAAACATCAAGATAAAATGCCTCATCATAGTTAGGTGTGGCCAGATCTGTGGCTCTTGACAAATCCTGTTTTAGCGAAATGAACACTGTCTCTGTGTCCGGCGTCCAAGGCAACTCAGCCTTCAGATTTCGGACACCAACTTTCTTGATCAGGTCCCTTAAAGGGGCAGTTTTACCCGCATAGTTCGGAATGAACTGCCTGCTGTAACCTGTCAAGCCAAGAAAGGAAAGCAACTCCTTCACAGTTCTTGGTTTTGGATGTGTCAGAATTTGGTCCCTGTGTGTGTTCATTAACCCCACTGATCTGTGTGCAATCACCCGGCCCAGGAATGTTACCTCTGGCCGGACCAACTGCAGTTTTTCTTTGCTCACTTTGAAGCCACACTCCGCCAATCTGTTCAACACCACGAGCGATGCTGCCGTACAGGCCGCTGCTGACGGGGCTGCAATAAGAAGATCATCAACATACTGTATTAATGTACAGCCCTCTGGCAGTTGACATGGGGACAATGCCTCTTCCAACACCTGATTGAAAATTCCTGGTGAGAGTGCAAAGCCTTGTGGTAGGCGTGTGTACCTAAATTTCCGGCCTCTGTATGTGAAAGAGAAAATGTCTCTGAGTGACTCGTGCAGTGGGAGACAAAAGAATGCATTCGCTAGGTCAATACATGTGAACCACTTTTGGTCCCCAGTAATTTCGGTCAGAGCCGTGTAGGGATTTGGTACAGGCACAGTGTCAGTCCTCAGTATGGCATTTATTGCTCTCAAATCATGTGCCATACGGTACTTCCCTGTCCCATGTTTTTCCACTGGCAAAATAGGTGTGTTCCAAAATGACCATGAGGGCTCAAGCACTCCTGCTTTCCACAGCCCTTCAATGGTTTCAGCTATACCTTCTTCTGCTTCAGTTTTGTGATTATATTGTGGTCTGTTAATTGGTATGTCAGACTTCAGCTGGAACAGGACAGGCGAACAGTTAGCTAAACCTACATCTGTGGGCCCTGCGGACCACAAAGTACCAGGCAATTTTGAGAGCTCAGCTACTGCATCAGCATGATCCATTCTTTCCCTGCCATGTATTCTGGAGATTTCTTTATGTTCTAAGATCACTGCATCGTTGGACAAACAAGTTATGCGATATATTTTACATTTTGGTGCATACCAGACATTTGGAATTTGGGTGCTTTGCCAGCATGCGTTGTCCAGCGCCCGCTTGACCATTGGTCCCAGATCTCTTGGCCCATGACCCTCGTGGACCGCCAATGTAATGTGAGGGGCTGAATCCTCTCCCACATTGTACCAAGGCAGTTGTTCATCCGTAAATTTCACAGCCGCGGCCACACCTTCTGGTCCAACATAAATGTTATGTGTTTGCACATTCCACGTCTGTCCCTCAAGATCAGACTGGAACTGTTCCCGATAGATATCGTTATCTTCCCTATCATAAAAGAGTGTAACGTGGAAAGGATCTCGCGGGGGGGAATAGACGGCCAGGCTCATTATCCAGGGTTTCCATAGCTGATAATGTCTCAAAATGCCTTCTTCCACTAGCCTCCCCCAGTAGATTTCGGCAGTGGGTTGTTCAGAGTTCTGGACTAGATATTGAGTCTTTGAAGGTGATCCCAGTCACGGGAATTCTTTTCCTCCAGGCAGAGTAACAATCAGTCCATCTGGTGAGCACATGATTGTGGCTCCCAGTTTCACAAGCAGGTCCCTGCCCATGAGATTTGCAGGCACCTGTGAGGACACCACATATTGGTGTTTCAAAGTCTGTTTTCCCAGCTGTGTCAATGCTGGATCTGTCAATGGCAGTGTCATTGGAATCCCGGAAAAGCCTACCACATTAACTGTGTGACAGGAGAGTGTTGCACTGTCTGGTGTGTCTTTCAGTGTTGAGTATGTTGCTCCAGTACCCACTAGGAAGGGCAATTCAGTGCCTTCCACGGTCATTGACAGCATGGGTTGTGCCGTCCCCACGCTGTTCAGTTTCTCCGGGCTCCATCAGTATTGCTCCCCCTCCCAGCCCCAGTCAGCTACTGGGTACTGGGCGGCTGGTGCTGCATTCGGGTTTGGAGCTTGATGTGCTCCCCTGTAAGCAGCTCTTTGTCTTGGGCCTCCTCGTGCCTGGGGTTGATAGCCTCGCCTCTGATAATTTCGCTGCGATACAGGGCATTCTCGGGACCAATGTCCTTCTGCTCCACAGCTGTAACAGCCAGTCCAAGACACATTGTTAGGATTCCCTGGATTCCGAGCCCTTTGTCCTCCCCTCACGGATCCACCACGCCCTCTCTGCGGTCCACCGGTCCCCCAATTCCCTACTGGTTGACGCTGCCTTGGTGCATTGACGGGCCAACGGTCATCAGGGTAGAGACCCGGATCCTGATCTGGCCAGTCAGGCACAGGATCGGGCTGAGACCTTGCCACCATTATTTTCCTTGCGCTCTCTTTATCCTCTTTCTTTCTGTCTCCTGCTTTGTTTTTTGCTTCTGCCAGCTGCAACTTAACCAGCCACGCCTGGACTTCCTCCAACTCTTTCTTTTGTTTGTTTGCCAAATCCTGTTCCTGCTGAAGTCTGTGGGTCACATGTCTATCCCACTGCACCGAGTCTGCAACGGCAAAATCTGGGTTCTTTTCCAAGTCAACTGCAACCTGGTTGGGCAGCCCTGCCAGCACTGCCGAACGAAACCACGCTCTACTTTCACCCTCCTTCCCCGGATGTATTCCTGTTCCTAACAACCATTGTTCCTTTGCTTTAGCTAAACACTCTCTGGGTGTGTTTTTGGAATCCCAAATAATTTTTGGAATGGCTCCAGAGTTAGGAGTTGGGTACTTCTCCCGGACTGCATCTGCTAAGTCATTCTGCACCTCATGATATTGCAGGTCATTTGCATATCTGGTTGTTTGAGCTATCTGCTCTACATCTGCTAACCCACCACCCAGCATACAACGTCCGGCCAAAGCGCGAAAATCGCCCAGCGCTAATTCTTCTCCTTCGATCAACGCGCCCAGCCTTCTCAACCAGCTAGCTCCTCCATCTTCGTCCTCCTCATCGTCTTCTTCTTCTGATGACGTCGCACGGTCTTCATTCTCCTCTTCTGGCCCTCCCTGCATTACTCTCTGCTTTATAACCTCCAATGCCGTTAATGCCTCTATGGACGCACGTAGGGCCTCATGCATTTGTCCATACACTTCTCCTTCAGTTTTTAACACCAAGCTCAGAGGTATTTTATCACCCAGCCCTTTCTGTTGGGATGTAATAAGTTTGCTTACCTCAACCTCCATTGCTTGGCACTCTTTCTCTGCTGCTTTTAATACTCCAGGGGAAGCCAAACGAATAGCTTTCTTAAGCTGTTCAAGCTGATCCTTCAGAGGTTTGCATCCCCTTTTCCCACTAGGTGTCGCACCCGAGCTGTCAGCCATTCTCTGAAACACAGACTTACCTCTTCCAACGGCGTTGGTCGACTCCACCTTCTAGGTCTAGGTCACCCAGACACGCTTAACTTTCGGTTTCAGTCTTCGTCTCGCTGTTCTCGCAACCACTGGCTCCTCTTCCCCTGCTCGGTGACACACAAAGTTTAACCCAGCACTTTAGACGCTGTCCTCGCGTTCTCAAGCGTTGACACTCAATCAAAATTATTCGCCCTCAAAGTGTTAATATATGACACCAGCAACCCTTATGCGCAACGCGCTCACCTCCGTATACTTACCTCTCCAATAGTTCCTCGGATTAGTGTTTTCCGTTTTTTCATTTATTTTAAACCCATTAACGGCGCTGCGCGTCCCTTATATACTTTACAGCAACACACCCTCAAGGGTCCCTCAACTTGTCCCGTACTAATAAATCTAAAACCAAGAAATCACCTTTATGTCATTATGTCAAAGCTTTCTCCATGTTGCACAGCCTGCCACAGGTTTAACAAAAAAATCGCTGCCCGAGAAGGCTCCCACATATCAAGGTGGTCGTTCTCACAAATTTCCAGCAGACCCTCAAATAAACAAAAACAACGACCCAGGCAGGCTTCCAGTTCAGCCTCCTCAATTTCTATGCACACCGAAAACTCATGGGGAGATTCTTCTGTCTCCCCGTGTCCTACACAATTCACCTCCAAATGATCCCCTACAATTGAAATTTCAGTGTGGAATGACGCAGAGATTAACATTTCCTTATTTATTTACTATATGTAACCTGAATTTTTCTCTCTCTTATCAAATAACAAAGGTTATCTTTAAAATTTGTTATTGAACTACTAATTAAGTTGCTTTTTATGGTATCAGTGGTAAACTACCCCTAAAAAGTCCACTTTATTGCGTGTTCATTGAGTTACTTCTATTAAGGCTATTTAACAAGTTCAATTTACACATACTCATTAATCTGTCACGCTTATTAGTGGCTCATGGTTACTTAAAGCCTATGTCTGACTTGACCACAGAGTTAGAGCATCATTCAATCCTCTCAGGATGACCACTCCACTTACTCTGCATCCAGTCAGCTCATGAATTAACAACCCTTGCAGACTGTAACCCTTTTATTTTTTGTTTATGCCTTCAAATC
Organism: Aulonocara stuartgranti; assembly: GCF_965226115.1. Lineage (NCBI taxonomy): Eukaryota > Metazoa > Chordata > Actinopteri > Cichliformes > Cichlidae > Aulonocara > Aulonocara stuartgranti. Next base: position 1,509,586 of record NC_138950.1, read on the forward strand.
CACCTTAAATCTTCTTACCTAAACGTTGGTTTTAAACACAAACAATTCTTATATTCTATTTTGAAACGCTGTCACCATTCATATATTTACAATGTTATTATTTACTAAGCCAGCATTTTAATTGCAGACATTTATCCACATTTGCAAACAATAGTTATAGAGCTGAATAACACACAAAACCGAAAGCATAGTCCTCTCATGCGCTCTGCATCAGCTGCCTCATTTGCATGCACACACACTCTCCATCTAAAAATGGCAGCAGGCAGTCAGTGCATTGCTGACTCGACCCACAGAGATCTTTTTTTATTACAGAGACGTCTTATATTTACAACTGCACAGATTTTAAACGTTTTAACACCTATCGAATTTCGACAAATTTAAAAATAACCGCCCAGCGGATAAACTCCCTGAGTTTTTTGCGATCAATTCACCAGTATCTGTCCAACAGTTTCTGGCCTCATCTCTAAACTCCCTAACTCAATTTAAAAGTGTCCAACACCCAAGGTCCAACCTTTGCTGCCCAAAAAAGCGCAGATACCGTTCCAAACGGTAAGGAGACTCTAACTCCTAGCTTAATTCCAGGCTGCCCTGTACCCCACAGTTAAGCCACACTGAACTATCCCTCTTCGCCGAGAGGTCAATGTCGCGCGTCCACGACAAGGAGGGAGCGTAACCTCCGGGCTCTGCGCTTCCTACCAGTCCAACTGGCGTTCTTGAGTAATTTATAATACTTTGGAACAACAGTAAAACACCCAACCAAGTGTAAGACTGAAGCAGGTCCAACCTTATAGCCAAAAAATAACCAAATTCCCTAACCTACTAAACGGTCCAACCGCATTCAATCATTACCAGCAGTCCAACTGCTTTAAATCCTCAGATTCTTATCAAAATCAAAACAGACATGCACCAGTAACTTCAGTGAGTAGACTTAAATTTTATCATGTCCAATTTGGCACACTTTGGAAATAATTCAACAGGTAGTGCCTTACCTTTTGGATAAGCCGGCTTATGCCCACTCACTTCAACCACTGGAATTCATGTCTGCCCGTCTGACCACCTCGGACCACCGCTCACACCTCCACTTTTCTCCCTTACTCAACCACCGGACGAAGCCCCCAAATGTTAAGATTCAAGAATTGAGAAAGGGTACAAGAGGTGATCGAAAAATAACCACACTGGTCCGGCCGGGTGAAGTCAAACGAAGATTTTAATTCACACGTGGGAAGATCACTGAAAACAGCAATTGATCTTCAACTTACTAAAGCACAAACAATTATTTTATAACATCAGGGTTTGTTTACTGACGCCCCTTCATGCGTCACAGATACATTTTATACATAGATCAGATCAACATCATCATGACTTTTCACCTAGAAAATCATCTTCTATTTTCATGGCTAGCCCTTCCTGTCTACCTTTCAGTTCTTGTCTTGTTCCTCTTTCTTGCCGAGACACCAAGAAACGGTTCCTCTTTTACCAAGACAATTTTGCAGTTACAGCCAAACATCCTCTAAATAAATCTAATTTAAAGTGTGTGTGTCACAACCTCACTCAGCCTCGATGTCACCTCTCGCACTTCTGACCTTTTACCAGACCAGAGGCTCACTGAGACTATGTGTATGTCTTCTACTAAATAAATGTTTTAATCAAGAACCCCTACTAAAAGCTTAATACAAGAATGACCTGATATAAGTGTTTTGTAAGCATGTATTGCAATTCCTTCTATGTTCTAGTTTTCCCTCAGCATGTATCACCTGAACAGTCACGTCAGTGAGGCTTAAAACCTTTAAAGAACCTGAACATCAACTCAAATAAGCACAGATATGCAATATGTATAAAATAGTTATAACTGCACCTGAAATACAAAGTTAACATCATCATAAACATCTTAAGGCCATCTTAAAGCTATCTGTTACATTGTTAAAACAATGATCATACTGCAGATTATATTATGCTGGTCAAATACTTTTCTGTTCATCCCCACAGGGGCTTGGGGTGAAACGGCATTTCGGTGCGCTGTACACTGCGTATACTGGACAATAAAGACCTCGACTCTTGAATCTTGAATGAATCTTAAAGTTGAGCTACGGTGATTCAAGTGTCATGGTTAGATTTAAGGTGGTATGAACTTGATTAGAGGCAGCATAGCGGTGCTGTGGTAAGAAGGATGTTTTCTGCTCATGTTTAAGGTAGTATGATAGTTTTTGTTGTTTTCTTCAGGACTGCCGGGAGTTGTAGGTCAGAAGGGAGTTCCAGGATGCAAGGGGGTCAGAGGAGATCCAGGTCAGATCTCTACAGAGAAACCCACACCTGGAGAACCTGGAAAACCAGGGCGCCGTGGATTCAGAGGACATAAAGGACAGCAAGGTGTTCCAGGTACCAGACAACAGTGTTTGTCTCTTAGTGTTGTACACCTGTAGGTGCCTGCAGGGTCAGACTGCAGATATTAACAGCAGGTATGGGATGTGTCACTGTCCCAGTTGATTTTTTTTCTCAATAATCTGACTTCCTGTTTGTCTTTAAAGGTACCTACTGTCTCCCTGGAGCCTCAGGACCACGTGGGGACCCAGGTGTGCTCGGACCCACGGGGTTTCAGGGCTCACTGGGAATTAAAGGTCAGTTGTTGGAGACATTGACTGAAATTGTGACTTTTACACCAGTTAAAGGTTTAGAGGGTGGAAGACTGATGAGCTGCTTTTAACCTTAATGTGAAATATGTGCACACTCAGGCCACGTCACATTACCACAGTTTGCGTTTGCTAAATGGGGAAAGAAGAGATTAAAAAGATGAACAATGCTTTTGGCTTTTGTCCCACGATCAGTCAACAGTTTTGTTACGGTACCAACACCCCTGTCCACATTATGCTACGTTAATCGTGCAGCGGTCATTTTATAAACATCAACTGACGAAGTAATTTAAAAAAGGCAATCTGACCTTTTAATGCCAGAAACCAAAGGTATCATCACCATGCTAAAGTCATCACTAGCTGTTTCCTTTAGGTTCTCATTGTACTTTATCCAGATGAGTTTTATTGGATGAAACTTCTGGCTAATGCTAACTTACCAGCTAACCATTTCCAGCTATGAAGAGCATAACCTTAACTTGCTTCCTCACTCATGTTGTTGCTGTGAAGCCTTAGACGGTACGTAGATTTAGCTTTGAGATGTCACCCACTGGTGTGTTAACCCTTTAAAGCCGGTCAGAGCGGGCACGCTCCATTTTGCGCAACTACTTTTAAATCCCAGTAGCTCTGCAACCATGTAAGTTAGCGCAATAATTTTCTTTGCATATGAAACCGGAGGAGTTGTACTTACATCTTATGCCATCAGCTTGTCCTCGGTCACGGTTTCCTTCCACATAAAGCTTTGCAAAAACTGCATAAAAAGCACTTGCAGCAACAAAAACATAATATTCCAGAAACACGCTTTGCCGATCCGATCAGCTGTTCGTAACACTTCCTACATTGGCGACGTCCGCCATGACCTGCCCGAAACCGGAAGTGACGTCATTTTTGCGGAAATGTAGTTTCTTTTTACCATCAGGGCCTCATGAGCCTATACTGGTGTTTTTAAAAGTTTTCTTTGACTTTATGACTTCCTGTGTCGTTTCTGGGATGCTGAGGACTCATATTGCACTGCTGGAAATAGTTTATTTTGATGCACATGCTGTTTTTTTGCAAATTTGCAGTATAATATTTATTTTCGTTTTTCCTGCAGTATATAAAAATTGGTGTATTTCAAAAATAAAACTATGAAGACACTCAAAATAAATTTCCTGTGGTGGGAAACTATTTTGTGCAACTTTTTTCTATTTACAGTAGACATATGTTAACAAAACAAAAACGATTTTCAATTTTTCTGTAGTTTATTGCACTTTTTTGAAATTTATGTAATTACTATGCACTTAATGCATACATATTATTAAAATATAGACTGTAATGCTTGTATTGATGTATAGCAACTTGAAATGCTCCCAGAAATTTCGCTACAGCATGTAAAAATATAATATAAGCTCTGGCGGACTTGGTTCTATGGTAGGTCTTAAAGGGTTAAGACTTCAGCTGAGGACTTCACGGTCTCCAGCACTCGTCGTATTCTGATTGATCTATCGATCTGTGGCTGACTGACTGATTGTGAAACCGCACGCTGTGGCTAACAAATTGTGACTGAGGTATTAACCAATGAGCATGCTCCTAAATAACCTTCCTCTCTTATTCTAAGAATGAGCATAATTTATAAAAACAGACTTAATGTTTTGTTCAAAATGACCTCAAGAGTGAGTTTGGAAATGTGTACTAACGTCTTCAAAGCGAGGGGGCAGAGGGCACTTTTCCCATACACTTCAATACAACTGGAAGTCTTTTGCAGTAACAGGTGTCGCCACCTTCAGCTGTGTCCGTCTGTTATACTGTCTATAGCGAAGACATCCTATGTTGGCCTTAAGTAGAGTCCATGTTGCCCGGACAGCCAGTCGTAGTGACGTTATTAATCAATCAGATCGTTTTGCTAATGTTTGCTGGAAGTGCTCAATAAGGGTTAGAGATCGATCGAACCCTAATTTCTGTGTTTTAGGTAGTTGTGGCAGCTGTTCTTGTGGCCTTCCTCTTGTACTAAGAGGTGCACCTGGCCCTAAGGGTGACTTGGGATTTCCAGGCTTCCAAGGATCCTCTGGACCCACAGGTCCTCGGGGAGAGTACGGTGTTCCCGGAGACACAGGAGAGACTGGTGAGCAGGTAAAGCAACTGAGCAACAAGGTCAGAGGTCATCTGAGCAGCCACCACTGCTCTGTTTATTTGACTGATTGCTTTGTTTACAGGGTCGGGCCGGATTGCCGGGTGTCAAAGGCTTTAAAGGACAGAAAGGAGATTTAACAGTGGAGGATATCGAAGGTGAGTCCCAGTCTGTGCAGCTGTCTCCCAGCACACTTATTATTGACAGTAACATCAACATAACCTCCTGTGAATGTTGCTCCTGTCTCCAGGTGAGAAGGGAAACAAGGGACAGCGGGGCCCTGCAGGCAGACAAGGGTTCCCAGGAAGAAGAGGACAGACTGGGCCCTCAGGGGTCCCTGGAAATCCCGGTTTCCAGGTCAGTCGGGTTAGAAGATAGGAGGAATGAGGATTGGAAGATGTTGTTCAAGACGGGAAAGAGCGAAATATGAGAAGCAATAATGTGAAAGAGTTTCTCAGCAAGTAGTTTCTGTTTCAGATGTAATGAGATGATGTTCACATTACAGCTCACTGATCATGTCTGCGCCGCTTTTCCTTTTGAACGAATGTTTATCAGAATCCTCCGATGGTCAGTTTAAGAACATGTTTCCTGATTGCAGTCCTGTGACAAATTAAGTGGATCCTTGTTGCTTTTATAGGAATTAAGAGAAGTAAATGGCAGCCAGGTGCTGCTGATCAAACGCACCGGTTAACTGATACTTACCAATCGTGAGCATCGTTATAAAAGCAGAATCTTCTAGCAGCTAGTCCGAAGCATTCAGGTGTGCGTTAACAGAAAGCAAAGGAAAGACGTCAGCAGTGATCTTACAGACTAAACTGTTGCTCCAACCTAGGAGAGGTTATACAGCTATTTTCAAACAAGTCCATCATTCTGCAGTGAGAAAGATTATTTACAAGAGGGAAACATTAAGACAATTTTCTCAGTGATGGATGTTCCAGCAAGTTCATCCCAAGATCGGACCATTCGATGCTCAAAGAAACGACAGAAACCTAAGAGCTTTGCCTCACATTCTGAGACACTACAGGCCTCGTTTTCAATTTTAAAGTTCATGACAGCACAGATGGAAAAAGACTGAACAAGTTTGGCTTGTTTGGAAGAGTTTACAGGAGAAAGCCTGTGGACTAAGTGGACTATGAGCTCCTCTGTATACCAACGTAGTCTAGAGTCAAATGTGAGGCCATCTATCCCGAAGCTGAAGCTTGGACCAAACTGGGGCATCAACGGGACAATGATCACAACTGTATGCCAGAAAACACACTGACACCACATCTGTTATATCCATGAATCTGTTTATAACTTAAAGTTGAGCGCTGAGAAATGTGGATGACAAACAGTGAGATAATCAGAATGTCCCTGTTTTGCAGTTGTCCTGCCATCAGTCATGCTGTTCTGTCTCTTGACCTCAATTTGTCTGTTCTTAGGGGGAGAGTTTTTTCAGCTTCCCTGGAGAAAGGGGCCTCAGAGGAACTACAGGGTTAAAGGGATATTTAGGACCTCCAGGTCCCCGAGGACCAGATGCAGATGGAGCTGTGGGAGAACGTGGACTCCTTGGGGATCCAGGACCTACTGGATCCTGTGGCCCCCCGGGGTTAAAGGGGGTTAAAGGTAAGAATCGTTGTTACGAAAAACGTTTGGTTCTCACTTTCTGTGGATTTTACCAGAGTTTTGCAGCTGAATCCATATATACGGTTCTGTTTTCATAGGACTGACCTGAACATTTATAACACCTGTCCTCTTAACATCTGTCAGTGCTGACTCCTTTTAAGGTCTAAGTCCGGGTTTGAGTAGAGTATGTTTCTCAAACAGGATGATAACGTAACATCCGTTGGTCATCTGTGACTCATCGTTTAGGGCAGGGGTGGGGCAGGATGTGTCCTTGATCCATCACAGCTGATTTAAATGGCCAAATGACCTCCTCAACATATCTTGAAGTTCTCCAGAGGCCTGGAAATGAACTAATCATTTGATTTAGATGTGCTGATGCAGGGTGAGATCTAGAACCTGCAGGACACCGGCCCTCGAGGCCTGGAGTTGGACACCCCTGGTTGAGGGTTTGAGATTGGTTTTGTTTTAGAATAAAACACTTGATACAGGCAAATTTAGGAAACTAGATTGAAGTTTCAGACATTTCTGCTTTTGAATTATTCTATTGAACGTGTTTCCAGGGCAGCACGGTGGCGTGTTGGTTCCACCCCCTGACTCTGACCTGGTCTGTGTGGACTTTGCATGCTCTCCCTGCGTCTGTGTGGGTTCTTTCCGGGTTCTCCGACACGCAGTTAGTTAGGTTAGGTTAACTGGTGAATCTAAATTACCTGTAAGTGTGTTTGTCCTGTGTCAGGCTGGTGACCTGTCCAGGGTGTACCCTGCCTCTCGCCCCTCTTGTTTTTCCATTTAGGTTTTCCAAACAGGCAGAAATGAAATAAAAAGGAGTCAACTTGAAACCTGTGGGTGTTTACGGTGACGGCCTGAACTCAATATTTTGGAGAAAACCAAACTTAATCTGAAAATACAATTAAATATAAATGAGTTGAGGGGTTTTCTTCAGCACTGAGTACTTGTGAAGTTCATAGGAACACTTTCATTAACCTTTTTAGCCAAAACCTTCTAACTGGTGTCTACTTAACCCTCCTCTTCCTCCAGGTGACCCTCCACCCTTTAGACCCATAAGACCAGGTGCCCCTGGAGAGAAGGGAGACCCTGGAAGTGCAGGTAAATTTGATCTGTAACATCTTTATGTTTGCCTGTTTACAGTACTTCCTACTCACCTCTCTCACCTTTCAGGCTACACAGGTTCCCAGGGTTCTCCAGGTTTTCCTGGTGGCATTGGGTCAGATGGACCTAAAGGAGACAATGGGAAGGATGGACTTCCTGGAATACCTGGGAAACAAGGTACCCAAGCAAACCTTCCGCTTCTGTATCTTCGCCTGTAGGTTACATGAGCAGAAGAGTTGCCTTTAATTATTTCCCCTCCTCCTCCTGTAGGACCTCAGGGTGTCACTGGAGATTATGGAGATGAAGGACCTGAAGGCTTCAGTTATGATGGAGATCCAGGTAAGTTCCACAATGCATCAGCACAAACCAGATCTGGTTGATGCTCTGGCTGGTCTGGATACCAATGAATTCTGGAGCAGCTTGTTTCACATCCAACTGTGATCTTGAACTTTGTTCGCCTGGCTGTGGAGGATCTCCAGAAAGTATCCTGAGCGTTAATAGTCAGTTTTCACTGGGAACCACATGGCATATTCTGGAAGCCGAATGAGTTTGTTCCGCAGGAAAAGAGATAAACCTCATCATTCTCAACAGGGCCTGGTTCCTCAATCAACTTAAATTCCCAATTAACTCTAGGATGAACTTCTACGTACCTTCTACAAGGTTAGTTTACAAAACTCTGGGAAGCAAACGAATTCACAGAGATGTCAGAAATTCCTTCAGAAATCTGCCCCGACCAGAAGGAACTCTTCCAGCCTTTCTGTTTTCACTGCTGTGCAGCAACGACCAGCAGAATAATTTGAACAGCTTCAATGGCCGAAAATTAGAGGCTTACTGGTAGGAGTGGGTTTAAAAGATCGATTTCCCCATTCAAATTCTCGATTTTAGTGTGAATAAGGTGAATAAATATCAATTCATTAAATCCTGAATTGATTTTTAAATATAAATGTATTTTGCCAGAAGTGGCAGCATCTCATCTTGAAGCTCACAAAACTATTTCAACAACAGATAAAACGGCTAAAAAGAGAAGCAGATAAACGGATTCTGCACAAAGATGTAAACGCAGAGCGTGGATCGTCCACAGACGCCGTCGGCGCTGAGAGTCGACGGCTCACAGATCCTGAAGCTGCAGGTTTCGTCACTCTGACCAACACTGACTGAACCAGCAGCAAAAGAAGATCAAACTGCGCTTCACGTTTGATAACCATGCTCATGAGCTCCCTCTGACTTTGGCTGCTGTACTTCCTGCACAGCTCTCTCTCTCTCAGCACTCAGAGACCAGTTTACCATCAAATCTCTGCTTCCTGCATTATTCTCTGTTTATTAGCCACCAGTCTGCTGCTGTGTTCAGTGCTGTCGGCCTCTGACAGCAAAGCCTCGTCTCTGCTGTTCAAACTGAACGAATGGAAACAAATGACTGCTCAGCTGTGTCTGTAATCAAACCTCATCAGGTCATGTTCACATGTTGATTCATGGTTTGCTTCAGTTTTTGATCGACTGCAGAATATTTTTAAGGTTTTCTGCTATAAAAAGCCAGAACAGGAAAACCTGCTTCATGTTTCTCTGTTGGATCCTCAGTTACACCTGCTGTGATGCTCACACCTCTGATGAAGTCTCAGTGTCAGCTTTGGTTTATACACGGATATGAAACATGGATGTGTGCTGATAAATCTTTCTAATAATAATATTTATGTCTGAGTTAAAACTTAATTGAATCGAGAACTTGTGATTCAGAATTGAATCAGTTGTAAAAATCAGTGATGCCCTGCTGGCTCCGTGTTTCTGTCTAGTTTCTAACTTTTAAAAAGTGCTCGTTTTAAGTTGCACCCAGTAAAGTCTAAGTCGTGACTGTGATAAGCATCCTAATCTACAATTCCTTACTCTGTTACTTACCTCTGTGGTGGCAGAAGGTTTGGACTTTAAACCCAAACCATTATGAGCTGTTTCCAGACTGTTTAACTTTATGTGCACCAGGCTCTCCGGGACTTCGAGGCTCTGCAGGTCTCAGCGGACCAACAGGAGACTCTGCTTTTGGGCTCCCAGGCTCTATTGGCTTTCCAGGGACACGGGGCCCTCAAGGACCCAAAGGAGTGCCTGGCGACCCCGGCCAACATGGTCTACCAGGTGATTTACATCTCCGGCTAATTGTACTGATCCACGACATCGTGCTCTGGGAGGTCCATTTACTTTGTATTTTCTGTTTTGCATCACAATTTTCTGTGTACAAGATAGCGAGATAAACTATGCTGTGGTTTTACTGCGTGTAAACATATCCCTACCATGTTTAGAATAAAAGCACCAGTCTTGATAACAGCATTTTTAGCTCACCAGTGCATTTTGGTTAAGGTTCAGTTAGCATCCAGCCATTTGTATAAACTCTTCAGCTGTTTGCAAAACCCAAATTACAACTGGTGGATGATGCTGAGTTAAAGAAAGGACACTTGAATCTTTTCTTGTTTTTGTACAGGCATCGGTGGTCTCCATGGATGTCGTGGAGCAAAGGGTCAGAAAGGAGATGATGGAGCCCCCGGTATAACTGGCTGCTCAGGACCCACATCGAACCGATGTGATCCAGGAAAACCTGGTACCATGGGCCAGTCGGGCTTTCCGGGATCTATTGGAGCCCAAGGTAAACAAGCTCACTTTATTCACCCGGCAGCTTTTAATGTTATTAGGTTTCACTTAACTTTAGTTTCTTTGGTTATTTTGCTTTTTATCTTTGACAAATGTTTTTTATCACAGTAGTTCCAGTAAGTTCTGACTATGATGTCATCACTTTCAGGTATTTTTGGGGATAAAGGGGAGATCGGCAGCGTTGGTTCTGAAGGAATTGGCCGCAAAGGCTCTGTGGGTGCATCAGGACTTCCAGGTGTCCGTGGAAAGCCTGGTTGTCAGGGCCCCCCTGGACTCAATGGAAGCTCGGGACTTCAGGGCACTGGTGGTCCAAAAGGTGAGTCGTACATATATCCTAACCACAGACTGATTAAGACACTTGTTTTATACATGTACGATTTCATCACAGGTTTAAAAAGATCGTAAAGATCCTGCTCATTTGATCTATGACCTCACTAAATATTATGCTTATGGCCTCAGGCTCTAGTTCCAAGTCTTATTGAATAAAACATGATCACGAGACAAATTTTGACATGTTTAAGGTCTGACTGGACCCCGGGGCTGGGAGGGGGTGCCTGGGAACCCTGGAGAGCCTGGTGTCCCCGGAGATCCAGGCATGACTGGAGAGAGAGGGTTCAACGGACGAGATGGTGGTCAAGGAATCGAAGGGCCAAAAGGACAGAAGGGTAGACTGATACAGAGTGATACACTACAATGCTACTGCAGTACCACATATCTTTACAGTAACATTACAACCAATTGCCACAATTCTACCACAGCACTGTTACTGTGTTCCTAAAGATTACTGCTATTACTGTAAACATGCATTAAGTGAGACTTCCTGTCATTTATGAGGAAACATGGATGTTGACGATCCAGCTAATTCGAGCTCACCTTTTTAAAACATTTCCCGCGTGTCCCCTGCAGGCTTTCAAGGTCCAACAGGCCCTCCAGGACCAACCAACTACATCCGCATTAAAGGAAAGACAGGAGACCCAGGACATCCCTCCACTGTTGGATTTACTGGACCTCGAGGTCAGAATGATACTTTGTTGCCAAGCGGCAGTATCGTGGCCTGGATTAAGCACTAATTGATCAGAAAGTGGAAGGTCACCTGAAAGACTTAGAGTTAGACATAGATGCCACTCACCAAAACTGGAGCTCAGACTTCTTGGATGGTCGGTTAGTACAATTAAGTGCACAACAGCCATATTATTGGTCGGATAATTGGATTTAAAAAATCCCCCAAAAGGCTCCGTCAGCTCAAACAGTCCAGAGGTCCAGTTAATAAAGAACTCTTAGTGCAGTTGTTATGAAGGAGGAAATTATGGACAGAAACCAAAACACGTTGGGTATCGGTTAATTCTTTACTTATCTCAATAAAGAGCGTGGAATCTTCATTTCCCACGATGCTTTGGAGGTTCTGTGTGACAGATCGACTTTGTCCGCACTGAACTTTCTGATTTCCAACATTTTTTTTTCACTACAGGAAGCAAAGGTATGCAGGGAGCAGCAGGCAAGCCAGGGCATCCAGGGTGCGACGGACCCCCGGGCATTGTAGGACCCCCCGGGCCCCCTGGACCCTGTGGCAAACAGGGGCCTGCGGGACTCCCGGGACTGAAGGGGTTTGAAGGATACTGTGGCTTTCCCGGAAGCGTTGGAGATCCAGTAAGGCAGCTGAAGACATCACTCGACTGACCCAAATTAAAAGCTTGATGAAGAAAGTTGCAGAAGCTGCCCTTTATCTCGATCGCCATTTGTGGTGCATGTGAAAGCATTTTGTAGTCATTCATCAGACTTGCTGTGTACTTGCACCTCGGGAGTCATGGTTAACATCCTTAGGCTGTTTGTACCTTCGCCTTTTTATTAAAGAACCAGATATCCAGATGTTTCTCGTATACATTGATGATTTAGGGCCCAAGCCATGCTGCCATCTGGGCCAACCAGGGTCACCTAAGAGGATAATAACATGGATAAAAAGTCAACTACAGCAACTTTTTCTTCTGTATGAAAGAATCAGAATGTTTGGATGCTCTCAGCTGCGACTCAGGATATTCAAGCCCAGCCAGGAGGAAACTGTTTTTAAATGATTTTTTATGTTTACGTATTTATGTTTCTGAGCTGCTCACAATCATAGGTGAAGATAAATCTGGTAAATCAAAAGCTTTACCTCAGGCCTCGGTTCTCCTCCTGTGGTCCAGTACAGTGCCTACATTACTGCTAACATTCCAGCAAATAACTTTATAGTTAAACTCTATTGTTTGGGGTAGCAAATGACTGAAAAGGCCATTTAGTTTACAATAAATACTTGGGAAATTAGCAAAAAGAGCACTCTTTGCCTTGAAGTGGTCCTTGAAGTGGTGCACAGTAAGCTTTTCAGTTTAAGACTTTGATTTGCTCAAAAAATGTTCAGAAAGAGTTGCAGGAAATATTGATCTGTTAATTTTGCGATTGCAGGGTGACAAAGGATGCTCAGGGAAACCTGGTGAGCCTGGTCCCCCAGGATGTAAAGGTCCCAAAGGTACAAGGTCACCCAGTCATGGTAATGTTTTTCATGTGTTCCTTTGTTGTGCAGGCTGTAGTGAAGAGTGTGCTTGTGTTTCAGGTAATAAAGGGGAGTCTGTTGGTTGCCCTGGTCCAAATGGAGAAAGGGGGCCTCGTGGAGACAAGGGGCACCTAGGTGATGATCTGTTTCTGGCTGTGCAGCGTGAAGTTTGATGTTTGAGTTAAAAGTAACCAGAGTAAGGAAAAAACAGGAGAATGAATCAGGTGTTAATTCCTGTTTCTCTTCCTCTCAGGACCTCCTGGATCTCCTGGAGATCCGGGAGGGTTGGGTTTTACTGGGGCTCCAGGAGAGAAAGGATCCAAAGGAGAGAAAGGACGCCATGGAAACATCGGTCCTGGAGGTACATAGATGTATTTTCAGTGATAAAGAGTGTATAACTCATTGGTTATCCATGACCTTATTAAAACTGTTTTCTCTGTCAGGTGTGATTGGGCCCCCAGGTCCCAGGGGTCAACCAGGTACTCCAGGTATTGAAGGTAAAAGTGGGGGTGATGGTCCTCCAGGACACGAAGGCTACCGAGGACTCAAAGGTTAGAACCTACTTTAAAGTCAGTTACTTTCCAATTTCAAGTAACGAGGATTAAAGGACGGTTAATCTGGAGCCTTTAGTTTTTTTAACATGCGTCAGGTTGCTGATTCGGCGCTTCAGAGGTCGAGATAGAGACTGTTCAGATCAAATTTCAGCTGTAAATCAAGTCTTTCTTCAGCTTTAGCTTTAGCTTGAAATGGTACGAAGGGAAAAGTGGTGAACTGCCAGAGGTTAAAAAAAAACGAAGGTTACCCAAAGCTGAAAAATGATGTACATTTCAGAATTATGGAGGTTGATCAAGTCTTGAAAGCTGATGCTACCAACTAACTCCAGCTACAGCCCCCTCTGTCTGCATAAAGCAGTGCTGGACACACTGTGGTAGCATTCACTCGTCAGCATCAGCTGAACAGTACTGTACTGCAGAAAGTAGTGTGATGCTACAAAAACGGTGAGAAAAAGGAAATTAACAAGAGAGACAGACCATCATAGAAATGCAGGTCTGTCCTACAGAGAGACTGCAAAGAAAGTCAAGGTGTCAGCGAGTCCAGTTTCCTTCAGCATCAAAGGCTCAGAAACAAACTGACAGGAAGAGGTCTGCAGACCCACAGACACGAATGAATCAGACACACGTTTCTGAGAGTTAACAGCTGTGTGACGGCGGCTCACAGGACAACAGCTTCAAGAAGCGAAATAGTGGTCGTAGTGAGCAAGTCTCAGTTTCAGCTGTGAAGAGAAGACTTCGAGCTGCAGGTTTGACGGGACGAGCTCCAGAAAGAAAGCCAGACGTCAGAATGAGACAAAGAGGCTGTCTGGGCCACGATTAGACTACTGAAGGCTGGAAGAAGGTTTTATGGACTGATGAATCAAATATGAAATCTTTGGTTCATCACGCAGGATCTTTGTACGCTGTCGAGTAGGTGAAAGGATGGTACCAGTGTGTAGCATGGAGCATGGAGGAGGAAGAGTGACGGTCTGGGGCTGTTTTATCGAGCTGGTTTGGGATGAACTGGACAGAAGAGTGAAAGCAAAACAACCTGCAAGCCACCATCATGGGACCTTCTGCTACAGATGTGGGACAATATTTGATGTCTATTGTAGAAAGACCACGGGTGTGTTCAGCTGTTAGATCTGAACTTATTTACACCAAAATTGAATATTTTGGTGTAAATAAGCCAAAGTGTGATGTCCACATATGTGGACGCCAGGTCCTAGGAGGTTAAGGCATGTGGAGCATGAAGTCACCAAACTCCAGCCACCTTCAGCTCTTCACTATAGAAACTCCAACGAGCTGTTCCTCTGCAGCAGAAAAATAAGTATCAGGCTAGTTTCACGAGGCTCTGTAGGTTGTTAGGCGGGCTTTTTCTAACAGCAAAGAAAGAACATTTTTGTTTCTAAATGTGCTACAGGTATTTTAAAAACACAAGAACAATGAATTTAGATACAGCATTTTAGAGAGTTTTGCACGAATTGTACTGACTAGAGATGGCACGATACCACTTTTTTATGTCCGATACCGATATCATAAATTTGGATATCTGCCGATACCGATATGAATCCGATATAGTGTTTTTTAATCAACAAAACTGTTTTTTAAATATCTTGCTGCATTTTGTATAAGTTCATACTCAAGTTAAAAACAACAACTACACTAAAGCTATTCTGTTATACCTGTATGCAAAAAAAATGTTTCATAGTTCAGCAATACTGATCAATCTAATAAACTTAAACCTACACCATCCTCCCTATTCTGGTATTTTAAAGAGTACTTAGCATAAATATTAAGCAACCTAACTAATAGGGTTCCAACTCCCAGCAACAACAAAAATAAATAAATAAAAAATAGGGAACCACCCCTCACGCTCCACCTCATGATGCTTAATCGACGTAATCAACCTTAATTTGATGCAGTGTGAAAAAAAATGCACAGAAATCAATTATTTTTCAAGAAATATTAAATAGATTCAACATTTTTCTTCAACAAAATTGCAGACTGCACAGATGGTACCTTCCCAAAGGAAAAAGTACTATAGCTTACTAGGGTATATATATTAGACTTAATAGTCACTATATACAGTAATTGACTTCTATTCATTTTGCATCAAATTAAAACTTTGGGTGTCAGATAATTATTTATTAAAAGCTCGACATTCTAAATGAGAATAAGAAAGAAAAGTATGTCTTTGTGCCCCCTTTTCCCTGTTCATGCCCTATCGGCCCCCCTGGCTAAACTTTGCTAGATCCGCCCCTGCACAGTTACCAGCGTCAGCTACGTAGAAAAAGATCCTGGTGTAGAAAGAAATATTAAATAAATTCTAACAACAGCTGATTAAGCTTAAACGTGCTGCTGTTGTTCAGCCGCTGGTTTCCTCTTTCTGGGGCCCGTTCTTCGTACGTCGCTTACTACATCCAAGATCAAATGACACATCCAAGATCAAATCATCGCGCTAACCGTGAGCTCGCTAATCCGGTTCCCCGAACACACCTGCTGTTGACGATTACTACAGCTGGACGCAGTAATGTGACATCACTGGGTGTCGTAAAAGGGGCTACGCATCGATAGTAGAAACATTGATCGGCAACCCGCTGATTGGTCGGCGAAAATGTCGAAGGGGCGTGCTCGGTATTTTCCGGCAGCAGAGCAAGAACTCATGAGTGAGGGATTACAGGAGTTTCAGAGTTTAATTAAAACGCAAGAGAACACTGCAAAGGCTGCAAAAGCAAGGAGAGAGGGCTGGCAGAAAGTTGCTGACAAATCAAACTCGTAGGTAATTTAATAATAATAATAATAATGGATTGGGTTTATATAGCGCTTTCCAAGGCACCCAAAGCGCTTTACGATACCACTATTCATTCACTCCCACATTCACACACTGGTGGAGGCAGCTACGGTTGTAGCCAGGCTGCCATATCGCACCATCGGCCCCTCTGGCCAACACCAGTAGGCGGTAGGGTAGATCTATCATATGACACTATATTGTCCAATATCATATGGCATTATATTATATTATAATATGTTATATTATATCCCCTTTCACATTAGAGCCACAACAGGACCCACAAGAACATGGGAACAAGTAAAAGTGGAATACAGGAGTATTCTACAGAATGGTAATATTTATCTCTTAGATTGCTTTGCGTCTCTTGGCAAGGTAATACTGGCCTGTAATACTCTGTTAGTTTGTTCATAACAGCAACCAAGAAAAGGGCAGAGGAAAAAAAGACAGGTGGTGGTCCTGCACCCCCTCGTCAACAAGTTGGTTAAGTAAATAATACCCTCACGGGAATATCGATATCTCTCTATGAGCACACTGTCGCGCTGAGCTAAAGGATCCTGTCTGTCCCGCAATATACGCTGAATTCTGAGGACTCTCCTTATCAATCTTGCACCTTCCACAATGGGTTGGTTGCGTATACGGACAGGACATGGCTGCGACAGGCTTCCCAAATCCACCTTCGCTTTTATAGCCGTGGTCTCTCATCTTGATTACATGAAGTAATTTACAATTACTACTCTGAAATATGAATTACATCTGTAATAATCACATACATGTAATAGAATGTTAATAGTACATTTCCCTTTTTTAGGAAATGACCTGTATGTATCTGTGTGACATCAATAAAAGGATCAAGTGCTGCATTATCTTTAGTTACATTGATAATATGTATTTATGGTGAAACAGTGGAAAAATATTGCTGTTGCTTTCGTATAAATGAAGCGGACATACCTGCGTGGCCGCGATCTAATCCTGTTTACATAAAGTAAACCTGCTCCCGAGCAGGTTTACGCTTACGGCTCTGTTGCTATGACAGCAAGTCCCGGATGAGCTTCGGGGAACCGACTGATCCAGGATCACGCGAAATCGTCAACAATCTAATCCGGCTAACCTACTTAGCGAGGTACGAAGAACGGGCCCCTGGTGCAAAGTGGGCCAAAAACAAACAAGAGACACGGACTCACGACAGAAAAGCTGATCAGCTGATCGTTAAGCAGTTTCATGATTGAAGTAGCAGCAAGAAGAGGCAGTCGCTCCATATATCGCTCGTTAAGCTTAACGCAGGAATGCTTTACAAACATTCAGAGATGGACTTACACACTTGCTTTACTTCTCTCGGGGATAACTTTGTCGGAGATGAAATGCCGGGTTGCTAGCGAAGCTCCAAATGCTATCCAGACCACCGACAGGTCCCGCATGCCACAGCCGCTCTATCACGTGATGCATACTGCTCCGACGTGCTAACGTTCTGAGGTGAGTTACGGCGTATTGCAAGTTTTGTGAGGTGCTTTCGTGATATTTAATGGATCGGATTACATTTTTTATTTTTCTCCGATATCCGATCCAGTAATTTAGGTCAGTATCGGACCGATACCGATACGTAATATCGGATCGGTCCATCTCTAGTACTGACTGTAGCAAAAAAAGAGGAAACAAAAAGAAATATCCACAGACATTGTGGGTCCCTCAGATCTGCAGAAACAGTGTGTGAGATGGTTTGGTTTTGTTGTGCCAGGTCCTCCTGGACCGCTGGGACTTCATGGACTGGACGGACTGAAAGGAGAGAAGGGGGCCACTGGGACCAGAGGTACAGGTGTACACACACACACACACACACACACACACACACACACACACACACACACACACACACACACACCAATTCAATTTTATTTATAGCGCCAAATCACAACAACAGTCGCCTCAAGGTCTTTATATTAAGGTAGTAATGTCGACCCTACAATAACACATACAGAGAAAAACCCAACAATCATATGACCCCCTATGAGCAGCACTTTGGCAACAGTGGGAAGGAAAAACTCCCTTTTAACAGGAAGAAACCTCCGGCAGAACCAGGCTCAGGTGCGAGAAGGAAGACAGGATAAAGACATGCTGTGGAAGAGAGACAGAGGTTAATAACAGATATGATTCAGTGCAGAGAGGTCTGTTAATACATAGTGAGTGAGAAAGGTGACTGGAAAGGAAAAACTCAATGCATCATGGGAATCCCCCAGCAGCCTACGTCTATTGCAGCATAACTAAGGGAGGATTCAGGGTCACCTGGTCCAGCCCTAACTATATGCTTTAGCAAAAAGGAAAGTTTGAAGCCTAATCTTGAAAGTAGAGATAGTGTCTGTCTCCTGAATCCAAACTGGAAGCTGGTTCCACAGAAGAGGGGCCTGAAAACTGAAGGCTCTGCCTCCCATTCTACTTTTAAATACTCTAGGAACAACAAGTAGGCCTGCAGTGCGAGAGCAAAGTGCTCTAATAGGGTGATATGGTACTACAAGGTCATTAAGATAAGATGGGGCCTGATTATTTAAGACCTTGTATGTGAGGAGCAGGATTTTGAATTCTGGATTTAACAGGAAGCCAAAACAGGAGAAATCTGCTCTCTCTTTCTAGTCCCTGTCAGGACTCTTGCTGCAGCATTTTGGATCAGCTGAAGGCTTTTCAGGGAGTTTTTAGGACTTCCTGATAATAATGAGTTACAGTCGTCCAGCCTGGAAGTAATAAATGCATGAACTAGTTTTTCAGCGTCACTCTGAGACAGGATATTTCTAACTTTAGAGATGTTGCACAAATGGAAGAACGCAGTCTTACATATTTGTTTAATATGTGCGTTGAAGGACATGTCCTGGTCAAAAATGACTCCAAGGTTCCTCACAGTGTTACTGGAGGCCGAGGTAATGCCATCCAGAGGAAGAATCCAGACAATCCTGCAATTTAACTAACTGGTGTGTTTCATACTCCAACAAAGTAATATATTAACATTTTACACAGAACATTTTTCTTTACAATGCAATAATGCAGTATGTGACATTACTTTGTTTTTTCCCTAAAATGGTCCCCGTACCCCCCACCCCCATAAATGAAAGCATTTCTCTGCAGATGATCACAGATCAGCCTATAATTAGAGATCCATTCAAAGACAGCTGGGTCAAGCTGAATAAAAAATGTTGTTGAGGTGGTCGTTTTCAACATTTACATGGGTGTTAAAATCACCCACAATATTTATTTTACCTGAGCTGAGCGTCGCATTCAACAGAAACTCTGAGTAAGGCCCAGGTGAATGATAGATAACAAAGGATAAAACTGGTCTCCAGCTAGGGTAACCAAGGCTAAGAGTCAACCCTACGTGTGATGTCCACATATGTGGATGCCAGGTACTAGGAGGTTAATAAACTGGAGAGCAAGATTGCTGCCACTTCTCCTCTTGGGCAGGTCCGTTGAGCATTTTAACAGTTATTATTCTCATTATTATTATTATTATTCTCATTTAAAGTAACATTTTCCTCCCGTAGTAACCAGTTCTCTGCTAGCTCTTCTAAATCAATATCTTGATCAATTATTAAATAGTTTTCTGATACGGATTTAGAAAAGAGAGACCTAATGTTTAATATTTTCACTGTTTTACTCTTTGGTTCAGATGTGGATACTGTATTGTTCTTTCTTTGTAATTGTTTATGTTTAAGTTGTTTGTTGCTGGTTTTTAGTTTGTTTTTTGTCTGTTTGGGAGCTGACACAGTCTCTATGGAGATGGGTTTTTGGGGGGGTAGCAGGAGGAGAGAAGCTGCAGAGAGGCGTGTAAGACTGCAACTCTGCTTCCTGGTCCCAACTCTGGATAGTCATATTTTGGGGGGTTTAATAAATTTGTCCATATTTCTAGAAATGAGAGCTGCTCCATCCAAAGTGGGATGGAGGCCGTCTCTCCTAACAAGACCAGGTTTCCTCCAGAAGGTTTGCCAATTATCTATGAAGCCCACATCGTTTCTGGGACACCACTCAGACAGCCAGCAATTTAAGGAGAACATGCGGCTAAACATGTCACTCCTGGTCTGATTGGGGAGGGGGCCAGAGAAAACTACATTGTTTTGGCAAAGTTACACACGATTACATATTATTGTTGGTAAGTTCTGGTTCAGGCAACCAGGTGTCGCTGCTGTCAATGTGAATTATAATTTCACCAAATCTGTTTATTCTTAGCCAACAGTTTCACGTTTCCTTCAGTGTTTCCTGCTCTGGGCTCTGGATCAATGATGGCCACTGGAGCCTCTCGCTTCACATTTCTAAGAACACTAAGAAAAGTTCTGCATGTTCGTGTTGTTGTAATGTCGTCTGGTATATTATTAGATTAAATCTATAAAGTTGTGTAAAAAAATTAACTTATCCTGGCAGAGTTGGGGTTCAAAATTCTGACTGGGTTTAGTTCAGAAAGGTACAGATTTTGTTTTAGAGATCTTGACCAAAGGTCCACCTGCAGAGCAGAATATAGCTGTTGTTATTGTGAACTTACTAATGATTATGAGACATTAATTCTCCTCATAGATCTTAAAATTACTTTCTATAAATTCTATAACACATTTTCATTTGGTCTGTTTTTTCAGGTCGGGGCTTTCCAGGTGTTGAAGGTTCCTTGGGTCCACCAGGAGATAAAGGTCCTCCAGGGCATCAAGGTCTTTGCGGCACATCTCAACCTGGACCACCAGGATACAAAGGCCCCGTCGGAACCAAAGGTCTGTACCAATATGATGATCTCTTGCTGAATTGCTGAATATGTAAATCTAAAAATCCTACCTTATCCTTTATTCTTGGTCAGTTATACGCCTCTCTGTGCTATTGTAGGGCCTCCAGGTAAATGTGGACCTCCAGGTAAACTTGGACCAGACTGCAAAACTCCTATCAAAGGGCCCTGTGGAGATCCTGGCTGTCCAGGCCAAGATGGAGAGCCAGGTCAGACTTGAGACTAACTTTTTAAAATCAGCCATGTCATTATAACCTAAACATTTCTTAATAGGTTATAGAAAGGTTCACGATTATCCAGCAATTTTCATGTTTTTGGCATTTTGTAACAGAAGATTTATACGGCCTAAATGCATGTAAGAGATTTGAAAGGTAACATCTTCTAGTTTATGAAATTATACTCATTCAGTGGCTAAAATGCTTCTTAGCCCTAGTTAATATTCAGTTTTATTTAAATTTAAGTGACAGATCATGCTGGATGACCTCTGACACGGGACTGATGTTTCAGGGAGTCTTGGTGAGATCGGGGATCCTGGTCAAAACCCTCCAATTCGTGGGGATATTGGGGACAATGGTAACGTGGGATTCCAAGGGCCAAAGGGACCAAGAGGATGCCCAGGACATATAGGAACACAAGGTTGCACTGGATACCCAGGACAGAAAGGTTAGAGTCCAACAAAAACAACACAACAAAAATGATGCTGACACTTATTCTGTTGGTCACAATTCACTTGACAACCTGACAGATCTCAGTTGTGGGTTACATGAACGTGTGCGGTGTGGGAATACATTAGCTGGTATATTATTAAGTGAATATCTTGATTGACCCTATTACTGAAAAAAACAACTAAAAGTGATCTTCATTAGATGACAGATGATGGTTGGGTTACAAAGGGACAACTGATAACTGTTTGTGGAGATCATAGCATTTCTACTCGTTGGTGTGGAGCTGTAAGTCATCTTTTGTCAGTCCTTCAACAACAAAATTCTGAGTGTTGCATTTCTGCTGAAATGATAAATTCAGACTTTATCCAAACTTTAAAACACTGTGATGCTGAGAAAACCACCAGTGGATGCATTTTATCCTCTTTTTCAGTTTGTGCTTAAAAACTACAACAAAGAACCAAGAAAAGGACCTAAACTCTGAATGTAGCTTTCTAACTTCATCGTGTTTGGCCAAGAATGTTACGGCCGGGTAGCCGGTGGGATGTGAACACAAAAGCAGAACGCACAGGACGTGGCCGATGAAACTGCCACAATAAAGAAAATAAGCAACAACATTAACAGAACAAGAACTAACAAAACCTAAACTGGGAAAAACTAAAAAATGAAACCTGAAAGTGCTGACGACACGAACCATGAACGTGAAACAGAGAACTCAACAGTGAACAGATGGAGACAGAGGACTTAAATACACAGATGAGTAACAAGGGAAGTGGAAACGCATGGGAAACACAGCTGACACAAATGAACAGGACGACACAGGGGAAGCAAAAATAAACACACTGAACATGGAACGCGGACTGTCAAAATAAAACAGGAAACATAGTGAGATGTAGACTGTGGCAACACGAGCTAGACATGACAGGCTGGAGAAACATACAAGCATGCAGACACGGGAGACATGGAACCAACCACAGGGAGGGAAACATGTAAACAGGAAGGAGACGAGACACCTCGACCAGTCAACATGGACTCAAATCTAATTAAACATAATAACAAATACAAAGATAAACTTGATACTAAATAACAGACAACTAACACATTATAACTCAAAAAACATTAAGCCCAAAAGGTGGGCCAAAGCACCCAGGACCATGACAAAGAAGGCAGTTATACTGTTACCGTTATTTGAATCTTTACAACACAACTGTTGTTATTTAGAATAGTTCTTGTGTTTGAGACTGTCATGGTCCTGAGTCTGAGGACTCAGTGTTTTGTGTTCCTTATGCTTTTGTTCATTCAGAGTGTGTATTCTGTTGTGATTTTGCCATTTGTTAGGTTTCTGTTCTTTGCCTGCCTGCTTCCACTTCTCTGTGTTCCCTCTGTCTGTCCATGGTGTTATTGTGTCTGCTCATGAGTCTGCCTGTCAAGTTCAGTGTCCGGTCTGGTTCTCTGTGTCTGTTAGTTTCCTGTTTTATTCTGAAAGTTCATGTCTCATGTCAGTGTGTTCAGTTTTACCTCTCCCCTGTCTCGTTAGCCTTATTGCTCCCAGCTGTGTCTCCCTCCTGTGGCCCATTCCCTGATTACTCCCCGTGTATTTAAGCCCTGTGTTTTCCTGTGCTCTCTGTCGCGTCGTCTGTTTAACTCCATGTCAGTCTGCATTATTCTGTTACCTGGTATTCATTCTGCGTCTCTCTGCCATCTCTCTTTGTGCATTTCGCTCCTCCTCCCGTGAGTGTCTGGTTTAAGTTTTGTTCTTTAGTTTTCCCAGTTTAGGTTTGTTTACTCCCCGCTCTGCTCTTCCTGTTTTGTCACTTTATCACCTCTGCAAATAAATTTTCACTCGCACCCCAGTCAGTGCCTGCATCTTGGATCCTTTTCTCAATTCACCACACGACTGCTGTGCAGCCGTGACAGAGACAAACATAATTTTAAGGTAATGGTCCTTTAAACTAAAATAAAATAAAATAATTTTAAAATGGATTTCTTACCAGAAGTGATGACATCCCTAAAAAATCGTGGCCCGTGGTCAAGCTACAAGTTTAAACTGAAATCCAAAACACAGCATCATATTACGAAAGAACTTGAAAGACTGAACAGACAACAGTGGCTTAAACATCCACGTGCAGCTCTGAGTGAAAAGGTGTCATTACACAGAGATTAATGCATAGCTCGGTTTTTGTGCTCCCCACATGAAGGTAAAGGGTCATTGTGGTAATTCTGAGGGCTGAAAAAACTGAATGTCAACAGATAGAAACTTTTGGATGGAAACACACTGGGTACTACAGAGCTGTTGTGTATTTTTTATGTCATGCTCACTTAGATAACACGTCTGTGAATTTGTGTGATCAGGTATGAGAGGCGATAGTGGTTTGTTGGGAATACCTGGCCCTCGAGGTTGTAAGGGTGTTCCTGGTCACTGTGGATCTCCAGGACTTCCTGGATCTCCTGGAGATCATGGACCAAAAGGGGAAAAGGGTGACACCTTAGATCCTGAACTCATATCACCTCCAAAGGGTCCTCCTGGAGAAACTGGCTCAACTGGTCAATTTGGACATCCTGGCCTGAATGGAGAACAAGGCCCATGTGGTCCTAAAGGTGAGAAAGGGCAGAACTCTCATAATCATATCAGAATCTTATCTTACAAAAACCTCTGATTGTTAGATTTGACTGTAGTCATCCCAAAAAGTAATCATTATAAAGACTAGCTTCCTGGAGGTGAGGTTTCAAAATAAAACCTTCTGATGTCAAATTACTCCTAACATCAGATCTAATGTCAGTGTAGCTGACTGTTGTGATGCTTGATGACCTGTTTCAGGTGATAAGGGAGATTATGGACCTCAGGGATGTAAAGGCTGCGATGGAGCCCCTGGTCTAAAAGGAGACAAAGGAGAGCCAGGCCTGCCAGGAGAGAGTGGAGTAGTGGGACAGAAAGGTGAGACCTCTCCCTGTCTGACTTTTACCACATTTCTACTGAAGCAGTTTAAGGAACCTTTGCTGGTCTAAAACCAAGAACAACATGATTCAGGAACTGGGGCTGTGTTAAAGAAGGCCAGTCGCTTTCTTTCCAAGCTCCTTAAACTGCCATCACCTGGATGACTGAGAACCTACTCGGACTGGGACTGTCATAACCAACAAGACCAGCTCAAATCTGCTTTGACTGCCAACAACATCACAGAGCTGTTGTAGCTTCTAGATAGGCTCAACTAAGCAAAAGCCAAAGTGTGGACACGGGCGTTTGTAACATCACTTACTGTTATGGTCTTTGGGTCGTAGGTAACCGTGGTCCAGAAGGTGAAAAGGGTTCTCACGGACCAACCAAAGAACTGAACTTGGGCTTGTTGGTGATGCACAGTCAAAGTGCAAACACTCCCAGGTGTCCAGGCAACATGAACACCCTGTGGGAAGGATTCAGTCTGCTGTATCTGGAAGGCCAGGAGCGGGCACACACTCAGGACTTGGGTAAGTACATATTTATAAATCCCACAGCAAACTCTTATTCCAGAACCGCTCAGTGCAGGATGTTCCCAGGCGTTACTTTCTTGTGACTCACCTTTGGCCCAGTAAACAGTTTCTCCTCAAACATCTCATTAGACCAGGATAAGGGAATGAACACCAGCTTAACTTTATCGAGGCCATTTGAACCAAATATGTTGCATTAGTTTGGAATTAATTTGTTTCTAGGATCACATTGGTTTATTAAGATTTAAAAATAAGTGTGAAACAACTTCCAAAAAAAGAGTTTAAGTGGGTGTTTTGTTGTCACATGTTGGGACATCAACATCTCCTTCGTCGGGCAGAAAGATAGTGCAGAGCTTTCTCCTCTAAGTTTTGTCCTTTAGTTTGTTCTTGAAGATCATGTGTTTCGAGGTCTAATGGGATATATAGAATTACAAAGCTATAGCTTTACATGCCTAACATCTATATCATCCACACACTTTAACCACATGCTAACAAATCCCATGCTAACTCATGTTATAGATATCGTTAGCTAAGAATTCCAGTAATTCCACTTATCTACACTGTGATAATCTCCACAATAGATATACCTGCCAACAAACGGCTGAAAGTTTTGTGAAGGTCAAATGTCAACAACAGTCAGAGGTCTCCTTGTTCAGATCAACCACCATCTCCCAAAGATGTCTGTGGTCTCAGAGGTATACTGGATCTGCCCTGGGTCTCCTTCCCCTGAGGCTCTCTGAGGTTCCTATTCTTCATAATCTGCTTGTTAAAGCCAAGTCCACGACACTGATGTGGGATGGCTCAAAGAACCCCTCTGATCTATATCAGTTCTCCAGAATCTGAGGTTCAGCGATCGGCCAGAATCTCCTCTTGATTACCTTTTTTTTTTTTTTTTTTTTTTTTTTCTTTCTCCTCTTGATTACCTGATAGCTGGACGCTCACAATCCGGTCGTTAAGTGATGACGTGACGAATCCTACTTCCGGGCCTAAAGTAGTCTGCGTTTAATATGGCTTTTGTGTTGTTAACATGTTTAATGTTTTGCATTTTCTTCTATTTAATCTCAAAAAGCTCCTAAAACAGTCAGTGATCACTGTTGACCTCCCTCTGCTTTTATTACCGCTAATCATTTATTTAAGCTCAGTTTTTAAAACCTTAGGATGTAACTACAGCCCAGCCCATGCAGCAGTATATGAATGACTAACCTCATATGTGGATGGATTATCTCAGTTGTTCTCCTGGCTGAAGTTTGGTCCTTTTACAGCATCCTGCCATGCGATTACATTTGTTCCTGACCACCGAGAACACTCACGTTAACTTTTATCGAGTGGAAAAAAGTTAGCTTGTTTATATTATGCTAACATAGCTGTGTCGCTAGCGGTCACGTAGCACATCATTATATAGCAGCTAGCCCAACTTCAGTAACCCTACAAACGTCACTGCTGTTTAGTTTTCTGTCTTCATTTATGCTGGAAGTGATAACAGTGTCATGATACGTTGTGTGGCAGGCAGGAGAAGGACCCAAGATGCAGACTCACAGACACGGGGATAAACTCAAAAACACAGCTTTAATGCTGGCAAAAAGTGGAACACAAAAACAGTACTAAACTAAACTGGGAAAGCTAAACATAAAGTAAACCAGGAACCACGGGGAGAATAACACACAACATGAGGGAGAACGCGACGCCGAACAGAGGGAGACGCAGACAGAAATACACAGAGGGTTAACGAGGAAAGTGGGAACACACGGGGAACACAGCTGACACAGATAACCATAACGGGACAGGGCGGGGTGAACATAACACTGACGGGAGACGGGCAGAGTCAAACAGGAAGTACACAGAGGTTCAGACAGGAGGAGAGAGCACGGGGAGAACACAGACATAACAGGCTGGGGAAAACATGGAATAAAACACGAAAGGGGACAAGGGCTCATGAATACATAGAGGGGCACACAGGGGGTGAGAGTTACAAAGGGAAAGCACACAGGGAACAACATAACAGGGCAACTCAGGAAACAGAACCTAAACAGGGAACTGAATACAAAAATACAAGAGAACTAAGAATACTGGGCCAACACGGCCCAGGACCATGACAAACAGAGCTGTACGTTTGAATTTGTTTCCAAAACCCCGCAGTCAGGACATGCTATATTGTATTTAGATAGAAGCTAGCGAGCTAACTCCCCGCTAACTTCTAACTCCGTTAAATGTCATAAATTCCGT
Source organism: Aulonocara stuartgranti (assembly GCF_965226115.1). Taxonomy (NCBI): domain Eukaryota; kingdom Metazoa; phylum Chordata; class Actinopteri; order Cichliformes; family Cichlidae; genus Aulonocara; species Aulonocara stuartgranti. Next base: position 1,536,599 of record NC_138950.1, read on the forward strand.
TTTCATGGATGCCTGGATGTTAAACTCAATTGTTACACCTGGTAGAGCAGAACGCTGATCATTTTATTAAAGATGAAAAACTTTAGACAGTTTTTCAACTCAGTAATGCCATAGTGATGTTTGATATATGGACCTGCAGCGGAGTTTAGGCCCAGACACGGCTAGTGACGTCAGACTGAACGACCGGATTTGTTTCTCTGCTGGATGTGTTTGGGAATAATTGAAATGTGTTGCGTGTATTTCCAGGTCAGCCGGGGTCATGCATGCGTGTCTTTTCCACCTTGCCCTTCGCTCCATGTAACAAGCGTACCTGCTCTTACGCCAGTCGTAATGATAAATCCTATTGGCTAACGACGATGGAGCCTGTCCCACGTGAACACGTGAGTGGACCCAGCATCCAAAACTACATCAGCCGCTGTGTGGTGTGTGAAGCCCCATCCCTACCCATCGCAGTGCACAGCCAGTCCAGACAGTCTGTGGAGTGTCCCGAAAACTGGACAGAACTGTGGGACGGATACTCCTTCGTCATGGTGAGTACTGCAGTGGTGCCAGATTATTAAACTACGTTGCTACTGCTGTTACTGGTGCTACTGTGTAGACTAAAACCTAAGTCTAAGCTACATTAAACTTTACTTATGTAAACCAGAGTTAAACTCTTAAACTTCGCTGAAATTTAGACTAAACTTACCAGTCGTAATAATACAACAATCATCTGAAATGTGAGCTCTGTGCAGATGATGATGTAATTTCCCATGTGTCTAATAGCATACAGGCGCAGGTGATGAAGGTGGCGGCCAGCCTCTGACATCATCAGGTAGCTGTCTGAAAGCATACAAGGCCCAGCCGTTCGTGGAGTGTCAGGGGCCTCGTGGAACCTGCCACTTCTTCGCCAACATGTACAGTTTCTGGCTGACCACCCTGACCGACCCGGCGATGCTGACCAATGACCAAGAGCAGAGGAGGAGCATTGCAAAGTGCAAAGTCTGCATGAGGCTGTGAGCGGGAGGGCTGCCACCTCCACCTGTGTGAGACAGAGAAGAGATGCTTCATCTCCACATCTTTCTCAAGGAAATTGAGAGGACGCATCACTTCCTCCAACTTTACGAGGCAGGAGGGAGCGAGTGAGGATGTGCTTCGGCTCCATCGAAGTGGCAGGACTAGTGTGTTTGTCTCTGTGAGGAGAGACCGTCGTCTTACAGTCAGTCAGCTGCTCGGCTGATAATCAATCAGTCCTGATCTGCATCAGCTCAGCACTCGCATCATTACATTCATCAGTAGGTGGGTTATTAATGAAACTACTTTAACATAAATAAATTTGCCTAAATACTCCAAAAAATACTTTAAAAACATGACTTCACAGGAAAGCGCCGCACATTGTGGTTCGGATGCCCTTCCTGACACGTGCGCCTCTTTCATCTGTCACTCGAATTTGGAAACTGTAAATATTCATATTTGTAAAAACGGCAGTGACGGACATTCAGGCTACTTGCGTCAGCTCGTGAGGTTAGTGAGTCCTTCTCCGTGCAGATGACAAACAGACTTTCTTTTGGATAAAATAGTCTCATAATATACTTAACATCCAATCTGCAGCACATAGCTGTGTTTTACAGCAGGTCACTTTCCGAGGTTCGTGCTTGGAATGATGTGTTTTTATTCCGGTGTGTAACAGGGTTGGGTACGCAGCCTATTATCCAGTTTTTATATGATATCACATGTGATTTAGTTTCCTTTAATTAATTCAGAGGTGGCTTTATCTGCAGCTCCGTGTGTGTTCTTGGGCTCCGCGAGAGTAACTTTGTATGAAAGACAGTTCAAAATAATCCTTTTCTATCTCACATGTACTGTAAACGAGCTGTTTTAGCTGCTTGAAATATTATAAATATAAGTGACTGATATTAATATTTAATGTACATAGCTAACAGTCTAAGAGCCTCTAAAACTTTTCATGTTTTCTTTTTTATTGTCTTTTCTGTGGTTGTTACAGTTCAGCATTACTCAGGGATGGAAGTAACCAATTAACCGAAACAATCTAGTCTTTCTGTAATAATTCTTTTTGAGTCATTTTAGGTGTTTGCCATAAATATAATTAAAAACAAAAAAACAAAAAATTCCTGTGAACTACAGGCTGGGAAATGACAGCGAATCAGAATGAGCCACATTTCTATCCCAAGTGTTTGTAAAAGTCAGACTGCAGCTCTGCCTGATTTTGTGCAGCGCTAAGCGAAGCTTCAGCTGCCACAGTAACATGATTATAATACTAATACACACACAGATACAAAGAAACACAGTCAGGGGGAAACGGAGCGAATGAAAAAGCCATGTGCTGTTGCTTACACTCTATCTCAGCAAGTTTGACAGAGAAATGAACGTAGTCGGGGGTTAAGGTGGAATTCAGCAGGGGGCTGTAGAGCTGTCGGCTCTGTGAGCAGGTTTTGTGTGCAGACTGTGATCAGCTGTAACTAAGATTGAGGAAGTGATTCCTCTGCTCTTATCTTCAACACGACATAGAGCAGTTAAAGAAACTCTGCTCCTACAGAGATGATTATCTCATTCGTGGTGCTTGACTCGCTGGTATAACTCTGATTTAGAAGATCATCGTTTAGCCTGGAAAAATTATTTTGTGCTTTATAAGAAAGCCCTCCATAGAGCTTGAACATCTTACTATTCATCACTGATTGAAGAAAATAAGAACAACTCTATGTTTGCTGTTATGGTCTACAGGCCTTTTAGGGTCACAGCTTTAAACCTTTACTCAAAAAGCATCTCTAGACCCAGCAGTCTTAGCTAATTATAGGCCAATCTCCAACCTTCCTTTCATATCAAACATCCTTGAAAGAGTAGTTGTCAAACAGCTAACAGATCATCTGCAGAGGTTTATTTGAAGAGTTTCAGTCAGGTTTCAGAGCTCATCACAGCACAGAAACAGCTTTAGTGAAGGTTACAAATGATCTTCTTATGGCCTCTGACAGTGGACTCATCTCTGTGCTTGTCCTGCTAGACCTCAGTGCAGCGTTCGATACTGTCGACCATAATATCCTATTAGAGCGATTAGAACATGCTGTAGGTATTACAGGTACTGTGCTGCAGTGGTTTGTATCATATCTATCTAATAGACTCCAGTTTGTGCATGTAAATGGAGAGTCCTCTTCACACACTGAGGTTAATTATGGAGTTCCACAGGGTTCAGTGCTAGGACCAATTCTGTTTACATTATACATGCTTCCCTTAGGCAGCATCATTAGAAGACATAGCATACATTTACACTGCTATGCAGATGACACCCAGCTCTATCTGTCCATGAAGCCAGATAACACACACCAATGAGTTAAACTGCAGGAATGTCTTAAAGGCATAAAGACCTGGATGGCCGCTAACTTTCTGCTTCTTAATTCAGATAAAACTGAGGTTATTGTACTCGGCCCTGAAAATCTTAGTAATATGGTATCTAAGCAGATTCTTACTCTGGATGGCATTACCTTGGCCTCCAGTAACACTGTGAGGAACCTTGGAGTCATTTTTGACCAGGACATGTCCTTCAAAGCACATATTAAACAAATATGTAAGACTGCTTTCTTCCATTTGTGCAACATCTCTAAAGTTAGAAATATCCTGTATATATCTGTCATCCCATGTCTATATAAATAAAGCTGAACTGAATTAAATTTGATGGATTTATTTTTGTTTTTTTGCTTGCTGTAGAAAGATTGCTGAGACGTTTACTGATCACGAAGAATACCTTCACGTATTTGTAGTTTTAAAGCCACAATAATTTAAATGTTTCACTTTCATAGAGCAGACTTTAGAGCATCCTGTTTCACATGGAAGCAAACAGAGCTGGACTAGAACCCAAGGAAATGGAAAGATGGTTGGAGTCAATTTCAGTAGGTTCTGTGCGTTCTTGAGGAATTAGACTACACGTCAAAAGAATAATATGTTGGTAAACAGATTTTTAATAGTCCTAATAATTAGTTTTTAATGCTCATTTAACAATTCATCATCACGACTGGTTACCAATCTATATGTTCATAAAAAAGATATAAACCCCACTTCTTTTGATTTTCACATATTCATTCCTAGGGCTGCAGCTATATGATGATAATAATAAACATTGCTCATTAAAAAAACTAAAGTTTAACTGCATACAACATCTGTCAAAAACCCCAAAACAACTTTTGGTTGTAATTATGTGCCATATTAAAATTTGTTATAAAGAAAAAATCTTCTTAAATGCAAAAATATATAAATAATCTCAAGTCCAGTCAAAGTAAAATAAATAAAGACATATGCAATCTAAACCAAGGCATAAAGAAATCTGCTCTGTCTCGTTGGACGGCTGTAGGAAGCAAAAAGAGCTCGGACAGTGTTAGAAAGCTTGCATGAGGTAGAGCTGGTGTGAGTCTGTTTGTGAGTGAATGACACTGATGTGGTGGTGAATGTGTTGGCTGCACTGAAGAAAAGCATCCTGAAGTTTGTGCTGCTGAAAACAAGACGTTGGCGTAGACGTTAATTAATATTAATTATGATTTCCTGTCCAACCCCTTGGCTCAGAGTTTTACTGGTCCATACAGGGCCTGGACTGGCATGATCCGGGTGGCTGTGATCACTGTGGTCTATAATCAGAATCTATATTTCTAGGTTTTAATCAGGTCGGTCCACCAGGAAAGTGCCCGGTGGGCCAGATCAGCAGTCCAGCCCTGCACACACATTTTTATTTACTTGTGAAAAAGCTGTTATTTGTATAATTTTAATATTAATGCATTTAATGAATATAATGTTTTATTTTCACTTTAAACCTGAAAAAAGTTGCAAAGCCTTGAAGTTAATATGGTCTGGTACACCCCGCGCCCCCCCTTTGACTCACCCCTGTTTGCTGCAGGTACCTTCAGTGTGAAACAGGCGGTGTGGTTTAAATATGTATCAGTTAAAAAGAAATCGTTGGTGTGTGTCGAAGCTAAAGTTTGTTTTCTTCACGCCAGACTTTCCTGATCAGTGCTTCGTGTTATCGGTGTTTTTAAACTGAGGCCTATATGGGCATCATATTTCAAAGACTTAACTCGGTGAATCGTTGCAGTACTCGTAATCGTTCCTGTTACTTCCTGTTACTTCCAGCATCCCGATGTTACATTCTGCGTTTCTTTTACGTGCGTCATCCGTACCTGAAGTTTGGATCTGCGACAGAATTTTGTTTGAAACGTTACTAAATTTGGAATGAAGTCCCAATCTAAGCAAAAACTGGAACCGTCTGTAAAGCCACGTGACCTTGTTTTTGGGATGAGAGTCTTTGAAGTGGTCTCAGATGCTCTGAGCTCCTCTACATGTCATCATCCTCTTTATGAGCCTTCATCCACCTACTGAACACCAATGTCCACCACACAAACATGTTCAACCCCACTTTGATCTGTAACAGTTTGTCCCTCCTCTATTGTAAATTTGATTGAAACAGGTTTCATGTATTTATTATAATTCTATTATTGCAAAAACAAAATAAAGCATCAGGATCTAAGTTACAGAGTTAATATGCTGCGTTGCTGTTGCGTCAGGGCTGATGGTACATCCTGTAACAGCTGACTGGCCAGGATGACGTTCTCTCCTCATCAGAGACCAATGACAAACAAACAACTTTAGCCCCGCCTCCAGCCCCGCCTCCAGCCCCTCCACAGCCCGGTCAGGACTGCCTGGAAACCCTTTTCGTCGGTCTGCTGAGAGACATTATGACTGAGCTTGTAATCACTCTGATTGGTCAGCTGCGAGGCAGTGACTCCATGTCATTGGTCAGTCAGTATTTTATAAATAAGTAGAGGAAGAATAGTGTGAGAAGCTGTGAATATATCTGAGAATAAACCTTGAAACGTGTCTTTGGAGCTTCTCCATCATCTCCATGTTTGTTAATCATGTGTTTGAGTTTTCAGCTCGTGGCTCATTTAAACACTAAAGATGTGTCACACTGCCAGACTGAACCAGGACCGGCAGCCCGGGTCAGCATACCCGAGATCTCTTTTCCTCATCGTCTTTGTTTGAGCTTTAGCTTCATTCAAGCTAAGAGGTTAGACGAAGGTGGTCATCAGCTCAATACGTGCACCAATCAGAAACCAGGACAGACGACTGGCAGCAGAGCGGCTGATTTTCCAACAAACGCAAAAATGTTGTATAAGAAAAGTATGAACAAGTTCTCCACACAACACGAGCTGAAAGCTACATAGTGAATGTGATAGATGGAGATCAGCACCATCATTCAAACAGCAAACACTAAATATATATATTAAATAGTTTTATTACTCATCTGGAAGACAAAGCTTTGGTAATAAAGTTTCTCCTGCAACATGTTTCTTAGTGTTTCAAAGACAAAGACGTTAAGCTGTCTTTACAAAGTAGACCGCTCGTCTTTTCCCCTGCACACTGAGCTCTGAGGGATCTCTGGGATGCTCTAATTTCTTCTCGAGCATGCTCTGCTGCACAACTTACCATCATGATGTACCTGAATAAGAAGTAAAGCACCTTTGTATCCCCCAAACACAGGCTTAAGCCTCTGTAAGCCTTGAATGGTGCTCCTGGCACAGGCCTGGGAAAGGCTTGTGTTGTTTTTATGTTGCACATTCGTCCCGTGATGCTGGTTTTTAATCAGTGGTTAGCATTTCTTTGTGTTACTGATAAATGCCTTGATGAGAATTAAACCAAAAATGACTGTCATGCATTTATATTTACTTCGTTTTTGGTCAAATCTACAGTGGAGACTTTCTAACTTGGGTTCGGTTTCTTTGTTTGGGTCGTTGGTCTGGCTCAGTGTTTTCTTCGTGATGATTTGTAAATATGTTTGAATGTCACAGTTTTATATTTTTACTGTAAACCTCATCAGAGTATTTATTTAGCTTGAAATTAATGTTGACGCTATTTGATGCTAAAATCATACAGATTTTTATTTCATTTTGTAAACCCTGACACCCTGAAGCCCCGCCCACATTCTCCACCAAAGTTAAATGCCAAAGATCACGTGACTCATTTCAGCCACAGCTGACCTCCTTCATTAAACTGTTAAAGGTCGACGTTTTCGCGTCACGTTTTCTTTTTAGGCGAATCGTTATTTCAGAGATAAAACTCACTGTAATGTTTGAGTCATTTAAATCTGGACCAAAGCCAAGATTTAACTACAGTTCCCATGAGTCTTTGCGAGGATGAAGAGGCGGGGCAGTCACTGTGTCTTGATTATGTTCTTATGGTATTAAAATCTGTCGCTGGTATTTTTATTCTCTGTAGACTGAAACGCCTCACTAACACTTGTGACATATTTTACTCTATGTGGATGGACAACGCTTCAATAAACTGCATCGAACTTTCACCCCGTCTTTGTTTTACTGTCAGACATCAGAAAGGAGGCTGGTATTCAAAATACTCTCAGGTTTGTCTACTAGAGCTTTGTGGACTTTATAAAACGTCATCGCGCTCTGAATCTCATCGATCACTGTTTCTCTAGAGAACTAGAGTTATTATAGTAACCAAGGTGCTCTGTCTCACATATTGTTTTTCACTGTAACTTATACACGTTCTGTAACTTTGACGGTTATGTGCTGTGTATGGTCCAATGACAGCAATAACATCATTATTCCATAGTGAATTGGTCAGCAGAAATAAAGCGGTCGCAGGCAGCCTGGATTCAAAGTAAATCCAAACTAAGCTGTACGAGCAGCTGAATCATCACCGATGTTTTTCATAGGCCTGCAGAGAGTCCAGTAAAAACATTTCCAAAAGATGAGAGCAGATTCGCTCTGAGCACATGTGACAGATGTGAAAGGGTCTGGAAAAGCCATGGAGAACAGTACCTGGTTTGGTAGTGGGTCAGTGAAGGTTGTGGGATGCACAAACCTCCCCAGGCTGGGAAACCTCACTGACTATCGTCAGGCATTGGTATAAAACCCTTGGGCCCACTGTCAGACCCCACACTGGTACAGTCATCGGCCCGGCCCGGCCTCATCTGTATTATTGTAGGCTCTTTACCTTAAGGCACCTTGAGGCAAATGTTGTTGGGATTAATCCAGAACGGAACCTCTGGGTTCTGCCATGTTTGTCCAGTAACAGACTGCCATTCAGATTCAGATCAGGGGAGGTGGTGTGAACAATGATGTCACCAGATGGAGCACTCAGATGCTCCATCTGAGTGCTCCATCTGGTCCCAAGGTGCTCCAGATGGAGTGGCTCCCTCAAAAGATGCCCCGTCTCTCTTTCTTTGAAATGAAACAGCAGTGAATGATCTGATCGGTTTTATTGTTATTTAAACTGATCTCTGTACAGAAAGATTCATTACATACATCCACATTTACAAGAGCAGAAGAGAAAAGCGGTTCTAATCTAAAACGTATCTCAGCTGAGAAATGGGAATGCAATAAAAGAGGAGATGAACAGTTATGGAACGATGGACTTCCTGCTGTAAAGACCAAAACGCTGCAATGGAAGGAAGAGTACAACAATTAATATATGAAAGGTTTAGCCCCTAAGAGTTCACCAGAGTGAGCCCTCTGATTTCCCCACATCTTAACATGAATCAAATAAAGAATAAGACACAATATAAACGTCATCACACCACAAAGCTTTGACTCGAATCACTGCTTTAAATACAGTCAGCGCGACAGAGACTCAGATCATCGTCTAGTACCTGTGATTCAAACTCTCTTTCGTCATGTGCAACAAAACTAAGATGCTCATGTCGGGAATGTTCTCCATGTTCTGGGGTTTGGACCCAGGCTCATATTTCTAACAAGGTCCCAGCCCATCCACATTCAGTCTGAGCTGCTGCTTCCAGTCTGTGCAGAAAGTAACGGGACACCTCAGCAGCCCTGATGGTCCGAACTGAACCTTCCTGTCCGCACAGACCCGGCTTCCCCACCTCTGTGTTCCTGCAGGAAACCGTGAAAAACAGCCAATCAAAGAAATAATTTCCTGTCCTAACTCAGTCACTGGGTCATCATCAAATGCAGACATCCAATCCACCGCCTCGTTTTCAGTCCAGTTTCTCCTCAGCTCGCCATCATCCCTCCTCATCCAGCAGCGATTTCTGTTCAGGCTTCCTCTCAGCAGGATCCCTCAAAGGTAAAAAGTAAATAAGTCAAAGCGATTTAAAAGCTGATCTCACAGTAGAGTCCATAATCTTCCTCCCTTTGCTTCTTAAACACAAGAGAATAGAAACTTTGATTTCTGATGGTCTAAATCAGTCCCAGTGGCACAGCTGTGAGGCCACGCGGTAAAAATGCTGCGACACGTTCGTATTTTAAATCCTGTCGGTGTCTGCGTCTACATCGTAGTCAAAGGAGCTTGCAAAGAAAAGCGTCTGGACTTCTTTAAGTTGCTTGAAGACGTTTCACCTCTCATCCGAGAAGCTTCTTCAGTTCTAAGGTCAAATGGTGGAGAGTCCCAGATATAAACCTAGTGGGAGTTTCCCCCCACAGAGGGACAAAGGACCCCCTGATGATCCTCTAATCGCCTGAGCCAAGGTGGGAAACTGGGCGTGGGTCCCAATCAGCCAGAGTTTCGGCTGAGTTCATTGTGAAACCTGGCCCCACCTTATCATGCGAATTCCTGAGGTCAGATGGCCCAGGATGTGAGTGGGCGTTAAGGCGCCTGGGGAGGATCTCAAAACTGGATTATAGATGGCAGAGAGTTGGTGTCGTAAACCCCGCCTCTGTTCAAAGATGGTCGCTCACAGTGGACATAGATGCTTCTTTCACTCCTCTTTCAAACCATCTGTCCTCTCTGTCCAAAATGTGAACATTGGCATCCTCAAAGAGTGACCTTTGACCTTTAGATGCAGATGGACTGCTGAGTCTTGTCCTGTGGAGGTGGCTCTTCTATGTTGTGCCATGCGCTTTGCAAGCTCCTTTGACTACGATGACATCCTCACACTGAGATTTGGAAAACGTTATGACTAAACTGTGTTAATAAAGTCATAAAAGCCACTGAAGCAGGACTCTTCAGAGAGCATCGTCGGGGTTTTCCTGGACCGGCGTTCGGGTTTTGCGTCTGCGGGGTCGCAGCGTGGTGAAGCAGGAAGAGGCAGTGAGGGCGATGCGGCTCAAGCCGACGTTTAGGCAGTGGACCTCAGAGGTGACTGGCACCTCAGCGAAGAGGGCGCGGTCCCGGGAGAGCGTCGCCGGGCCGCTGTCGCTGGTCTCGATGTCTTTGACGATGTTGAGGATCTCCTGACGCTCTGCCTGCCGAGTCATCCCTCTGATGTTCAAAATGGCTGACACGTGCTTCTTCCTGGAGGAGAGAGAAGGAGGAGTGAAGAAGAGGCGTGTTTCTGTGTTTGATGTGGTCCATGTTTAGAAAGTACATGTTCCTGAAGCTGCAGGATTATCTTAAGACTTAGAGAAATTGTATAAAATCACCATTTTTGTCTTTCATTTTCTAGGAAGGTTTCCATGTGGGCTTTTTAAAAGTGAGTCCAGCATCCAGCCAGAGTCCTTAGTATTTATAACAATTAACAGTTTCAATTTTATGAGCACCAAGGATCTGTAAGCTGTCAGTAAGAATCAGAAGAACAGGAAGAAAAAGAACAGAGTAGGTATAACAAGACCAAGAAGCAGAAGAAGATTTCCAGCATTTGGCCAAGGCGATGTTACCTGATGTCTGGAAACTCTCGGACCAGAACGCCGACCTCCATCTGGATGGAGGGGAGGTCCTCCAGCTGGATGATCTCAGAGATGTGACACAGAGCGCTGTCCAGCCAACCGGAGGACGACTCCTAACAGACGGACGGAGGTGTAAAAAACGTTTGTGAAGAGTCAAAGAAGAGGAAGACCCCGTTAGGTTGCGTTGTTAGGTTTGGGTTCATTTGACTTTTTCTGCTTTTAGCTGACGACGTAACTGAAACGTCGATCTATTCCTCAAAAACTAAAACTAAAATCCACTAAAAGC
>NC_138950.1:1552500-1582500 GCF_965226115.1 Aulonocara stuartgranti
TTACTGTAATCTGATTACTTTTTTCAAGTAACGAGTAAAGTAAGGGATTACTATTGCAAAAACGGTAATTAGATTATCGTTACTTTCCCGTAGGAGCGCTGCATTACTGCGTTACTAAAACCGTCATTTTTTTTTGCGAGAATGTCTCACGACAGTGACGTAAGCGAGTGCAACGTTCGTGACAACAGCTGTGTGCAGATCAACAGTGGATCACATATCGAGTGCGGAGAGAGTATGAGCGTGCAGCGTTTAAAGCGTGGAAGTTCTGACCTTACTTTGAGTTTGATTCCATACAAAGTGACAAAAACATTAGTGTCCGCTGTGCGTGGGAAGAAAACTTCTTTTTACAGCGAAAAAAACCCCTAAACTTCCAACAAGCACCGAGTAGCTACGACGTAATGGGAAACTCACAGAAACTCGCGGATTCTTCCACTGACCGCTGCACACCTGCACCAGGGCAAACCTCCGCCTACCCCACTCCTGCTTTACAGGTGAAAATAGAGCAACAGGACCGCTGAGTCTCTGACTTTATTTATTTTCTGCTGTGTTTTACTTGCATCTATTTGAAAGACTGAGTGTAAACACAAAAAATATTTTATTTTATGTGCTGGAATCTGCAGAAAATAGGTTTAAATGTTAAACTAATTTATTCCAGTCAGAGAATGTTGCAGATAATTAAATTTTTGCTTGATGCATAAAGTTAAAAGATTAAAACTAATAAAACAAGTTTTAAAAAGAGACTTTTCCATTTGATTACATTTTGTATGATGGATTATGTAGAAAAAGTAGAATTGGGCTGAAAGATCTATCACTTTATCACCTCTTCAGGTTGTAAATCGTGTTTTTAAAAAGTAACTAAGTAACTAAGTAATTAATTACTTTTGAAAATAAGTAATCAGTAAAGTAACGGGATTACTTTTTTGGGGAAGTAATCAGTAATTAGTTACTGATTACTTTTTTCAAGTAACTTGACCAACACTGGTGACACACATCTGCTTTGCTAACTTCTATTTCATCAGGTTGTTCATGTGGTTTTATTATTGTTTGTTTTTCAATGTCAGCTATTATTTCTGTTATTTATTTGATTTTTATGAAGCTAATGACTAGCTTAAAAAAAACATTTATTTTGAAAAGAACGTACCTGTACAGGAAGTCAGCGAGGCCGTTGATGCTGCACTGCGCCACTCTGGAGCCTAGACTTCTGTTGATGGAGGCCGAACGCTCCAGATCGGCCTGCAACCTCTAAAACACAGATAAACATACAGACGGTACGGTTGTCACACACCTCAAACCTTTAAAAACAACTTTATTTGTCAGAAACAGCTTTCGTCGTTTACTCAACAAACATACTCGGGTGAATGGCAGACAGAAATGATTTGATTTGGTGACTGATGTGCACCTTTAAGCTACACCTGCTTCGGCCACTAGAGGGCAGCAGCTGCTTTCAGTGCAAATTTGAATGAAAGAGTGTCTGTGTGTGTGTGTGTGTGTGTGTGTGTGTGTGTGTGTGTGTGTGTGTGTGTGTGACAGAGAGAGAGATGAGGAAATGTTTGATGTTGACTTTGGCTGCAGTTGAAGGACAAACCCAGAAAACAATCAGCGTACGAAATGCAGCGGAATAGACCTTTATGTAACACTTCACTCTGATTATATCCTGTATTTAAACAGACAGGAAACGCTTTTCACGGCGGTGCACAGACTCATTCATGGAGTGTGTGCAGTAGCCATAGTGACGAAGGTGCGTGCGGGGGCAGCAGGTTGGGGGTTACCTCTATGACCGTCTTGGCCAGAGTGATCTGGTACTCCTCGATCTGCAGCGTCTCCATCCATCTCTTCTCCTCGTCGTCCAGGACCTGACTCAGCTCTGTGGTCACTTTAGCCTGCGCAGGGAAGAACCGGGCAACAAATCACTGACAAAGCACTGACATCATGCTACTTTTTTAGAAGTGTGTACAAAACAGAGGTCCCTGCTCGGTCAGCCTGGTTATACGGGCCACTGTTAGTAAGGTAGGTGAGAATACGTGTCTCTCTCTCACCCGGACCGAGTTAAGACAGTCGAGCTCCAGCCTGTCCACGGTCTCTGACGGCAGCAGAGGACTGAGCTCAGAGTGGTTGAATGGACTTGTTATGCATACAGTCCCCAGAACATCCCTGAAACAAACACACACACACACAGACACACACACGTACACATGAGCAACCTAAGCAGCAAGCCTGAGTCCACACAGACTCATGTGTATCTAAACCTGATGCTCCATCACATCTGCAGCTTTTATGTCACTGTCTTTGGGTTTATTTCTCCTTGCAGGTCATTAATGATACTTTCAACACTGAATTTCAAGCAAACTTGAGGGACAAAACCAATCGAGGGTCACTCTGGTTTCAGGTTCGTCTGTTTGTCCTGTGTAAACGGTTCAAACCTGAAACATGTGCGTACCTGTTGTACATGTTGTGCAGCCAGTCCAGCAGGGAGTAGATGTCTGTGATCTGCAGCTGGTTGTCAGTGATGGTCTTCAGTCGCCGTGCAACCGCCTGGTGGTAGCTCTGTACGTACACCTGAGAGGTCAAAAGGTCAGACGTTAGAGTGCTTGGACTGTTACAGGCTGCAAACATCGATTCCATTAGGTCAGGATTTGTGTATTTGTGTCCAGGTGTTGACTCACCTGGAAGGGCTGGTACTCTTCAGGATAGATGGACACCGCGTTCCTCTTGGCAGCCCCCAGGTCTTCCACCACCCGGGTTCGGAGCCGGTCCAGGTACTTGTTCAGTTCTCCGGCTGTGAACTCGGTGGTCTGAGGCAGAGAGTCGTCAGCCGCCTCCTCCACCGCCTCCTTCCACCTCTGCTTCAGGCGGCGAGGCCTCGGGCCTCCTGGGGCAGCTCCCTCGCTGACTTCCCAGTCTTTGTCAACTTGCTCCTCCTGCTGCAGCACCTGTTAGAGCGAGAGCACTTTGACGTAACTCGAATATTCTCGTGTTCTTCATCAGTTGCCATGGCGACAGAAGAGTTCCCTCACCTGGACCACCAGACCCAGGTTGGGCCCGGCTGTCGGAGACTTCAGGGACTCCCTGACCACGGCCCACAGCTCCTTCTGCAGCTCCTCGTACAGCAGCTCCACATCCTTCGCCTTCCTCCGCCCGCCATCTTTGACGCTCGGGCTCGTCGCGTCCTCGGGCTGCATCGCGGCAGCTCGCTCGTTGCACTCCTGCTCCAGCTCCAGGATGTGGGTGTCAGCCAGGAGCAGGTCCCGCTTCTTCACCAGCTGCAGGATCTCCAGGACTGGAGGAGACAAAGGAACGTTAAGACGTCATCCATCCAAATGTCTTTGGGAGGATGTTTGGCATTTCTCCGTGAAGAAAACAGCATCCTCTACCTAATCACATGAGCCAAGGGGTGAAACCTTGGCTCATGTGATTAGGTAGAGGATCATCAGGGGGTCCTTTGTCCAGACGCTTTTCTTTCCAAGCTCCTTAGACTACGATGACCTGGATGACTGAGAACCTTCACAGACAGCTGTAACCCTTGTAGTGTCCTCGGACCAAAAATGGTCCCTAGGTGAATGTCAAACAAGCATACGGGAATCCTGAGGACATTAAACCGTCACCACAACAATGATTCAGTTCTGATGCATAGAAGAAGACGAGCCCCTCCGACGGTCATATTGGGGTAAGACCAAACTTTCACTCATCAAACTGGACCCTAACTCTGCGCAACAAAGAACAAATGCTCCAAACATTAATACACTTTATACGATTGACTGACGTGAAAGGGAAATTAGGTGAGGAGAGCAGAAGGCTTCGAGGTTCAGGCTGCGAACATGTTTGTTTCTCACTCTTTTATTGGCTGTAAAAATGTCTGCAGGAGTTTGCAAAATGCTCTGAGGTCAGCGTCTGCTGATGTCACTGAGGGAGGCTTCCCCTTCGACAGAGCTGCATCATGCTTATCCGCTCTGACAGGCGGAAAACGAGCGTGGAACGGCTGCTTGTCTGCGTCCATGCTTGATTGTCACTGATATAGTGTTTGTTCCAATATTCATAAATATTGCACATTTATTCTGTGATATAGACACAGTGCATTACAGTGGTCCTTAGTGAGCTCGCTGGCCTGTGAGAGCTGCCAGACAACGACTCGAAGCCTTCAGGATGACTTCAACCAAGACGTGAAGCTGCTGCTGCTGCTGCTGGTCTGCGTTCACTGCTCGGCCCTGTCTCGCGGTTAATAATCATTTCTCAGCATAAACTCTTAAGACACAATTAGGTCAGAAACTAAAGTGTTTATCTCTGCTCTGATTGGTCACAGCCGGAAGGTGGAGCAAAAAATGTCCATCACAGAGGATACTGCATTACTGCATGTGTGATTACAGGGGAAATATGACTCAGTTATTCATCACACACACACAGCAGGACAGGAAACTCGGTCTTCTCCTGCATCAGTTGTTTCATCACAGGAGACGGCTTCTCCAGGGCCACTCTTTCAAAATAAAAGCCTTCTGTGTTTGTTTGTGTGTGGAGAAAGCGAGGAGGATGTGAGGCCCTTCAGATGTGCAGAGGAAGCGAGGATGACACACACACACACACACACACACACACACACACACAGTGAAAGCCCAGAGGAAGATCATCTCTATAAGCAGAACAATGTGAGTGGAACATCCCCACTTTGAACTTTTGTCTTTCGTTGTTTTTGGGTCGACGGTGGAATAAAGTTTGTAAAAACTGCAGCAGCGATGAGGTCAAAGGTCACAGGGAGGAGGGGGGGTTGCTTGTCAAATGTGTGTCTTTAACTTCAGGGAGACTGAAACATGAACTCTCTGAATACTTTTTGCACATTTAAGTTATAGATGAGGAAATAGTGGATTTCCTGCCTGACACACATACTGTGATCTGTGCACTGAGGAAACCACAGCACAGTATCCTTTACTGTAAACGTGCTCAGCTGCTGCGCGAAGGACCTTTTGTTTCTAGATGTCACAGATCTAGTTTAGACTTTTTAAAACACCCCACTCCCCGAGAGGAAAAGTCACAGCAGTGAACAATAGAGCAGAAATGGATCCACGTGCCTGCATTTCCCCATAAAATGTCCCGTCTGCACTGAAACGTACAGTATGAGAATAAAAACGTCCTCATGATACAGAAACATCCCCAAAAAATGTCCCAACAACCAACTACAGTCCAAAACTTAGTGGGTCCTCATGTGAATGGATAATTAAGAATACACACACACACACACACACACCGTGCCCCCTCCTCTCAAACACAGCTCTCATTGTTCACTTTCAGACTTTAGAGGAAATCTTTCCCAGCTGGATGCACGAAGCCCCACCCCCCTCCACCCTCTTCCTCGCACCACCACGACCACCTCCATCACCGCTCGTGGTCCTAACCCGTTTAATCCACGTCACAGTGCACTTCACATCAGATGCTGGGGATGAATGGATCCCAGAGTCAAAGCTTCTTTACCACGTTTGGTTCAGACACGACTTCGACCAATCAAACATCTTCATTTCTCCCCACCTGTGTGATGTAATAAGGTGAGACAGGCAGAAAATGGAAAACTGAGTTTTTTGTTGTTTTTTTAAAGAAAGGCACAACTACTGGACACAACCATTCAATACCTGACAAAATGATGCTGCCATTGGTTAAAGTTATCGAACGCTGTCCTCCTATTGGTCCTCCCACTACTCTTGATACCAGCCTTACTGCCCACGGTCATTCGGGCCCTGAACGCCCCACAGCTGCTGGGGCTCCAGCCGTGAGCCCTGAATGTTAATTGTGTGAACGCTGTTGCCGATGTGTCCACATTAGTGATGCTGAACGCCAGACGCGGCACATATTTTAAGATGAAACATCTGCGTCTTTAGTTTCACTTTACACAGATGTGAAAACACGTCCAGCTCGCGGCTGCAGTTTGGCTGCTGGACGATGAAACCCGGTGAACCCCGCGGAGGCGAAACCGAAGCTGCTTTTATATGCGCCTGTGTCGTTTGGTATTTAATTAAGTGTACTCCTGTGCTTTTCATGTGTAGTGCTGCACGTCTGTCTGCATGAACAGTAGCAGTACTGTGTCTGTATATGTGGAGCGTAATCTGAGCTGCGTTTTCACATTTTTCTCCTGAGCTCAGTCGCAGATCTGCTCCGGCTTCATGCCCACGGTCACTGAAGACACGACTCAGCAGCTTCACAGTCAAACCGAAGAGAGTCGCGTTTCTCTCAGACGCAGAGCTGAGCATTCAGATCAGACCGCCTACTTCCTGCAGACGCAGGCCAAACCTTTCATGACAGCTCAGGAAACAACTGTTGTTTATTCAGACAAACTTTATTTGAATTCAAAAAGGTTGCTGCTAATAAATAAAACTCAGCAACAGTGTGAAGTCACTGTTGCTCAGTTCACTCTCTGTCTGAAATAAGCAGGTTTAGCTTCTCCCTCTTGGACATGACTGTCTTCTGATTTGCTGCCCCTCACACACACTGAACAGCAGGTGGGTGGGGCCTTTGCATCTGAGATGGCCATGCTAGAAACATCCTCCCTCTGTGAGCTCACAGAGATCCAAGAGTTGAAGGAATCGAGGGAAACTAAGTGCTTACAGCAGCCTGTGCTTTGGGCTCACATACACTCACCTCAGTACCTTTATTCATGTTTGATATGAATATCCACCAGTGGAGATACATCCCAGGAAACAAGGAAAAGCTGAAGAGATCCAATTTGGACAAGTAAAGAAACAAAAATGGAAAAAGGAGAGAAGAAAATGGACTTTTGATCTATCGTCAGCCTCCGTGCAGATTTCCTGTGAAGTCTCTCAAGGTTTCCTGTTAAAAGTGTGTGTTTGCTGGCAGAGCAGTGAAGCCGCTGGTGTCAGATAAGCCGCCCACTGTGGCCACTGACAGGAAGTCCTCCAGCAGCTGATAGCTGGTCAGCAGGATGGTGCAGCCGCTGAAAAACCTCTAACTGTCCTGCACCAACCATGAACACATCATTCATGGTTGGCCACGACGCGTCTCGTGTCCTAATTTTAGATTTACTGCTTTACTTTCACGTTAGTCTTTTATTTTCTCGACTCATCAGTGATAAAAAGAGCCCAGCAGCGACTGCACTTCCTGAGGCGACTGCCACGCGTCCGACCGCAGAGCCCTGCAGAGGATTGTGCCGACCGCTGAGCGCGTCATTGGCTACACCTTGCGCTGCATTTGGAAAGCCACTAGCATCGTGGCTGCTTCACTGCTCCACTCTGTGGACTATTGTATTGATTTAGTCTCATTCCCATTCTTTTCTAAGCACATCTTACTCCTGTGTAGTTGTACTTTGATCCAGGAGGATTTCGTCCTACTCTACTCGGGTGTACATCGTTGGGATGACAATAAAACTCGGCTTAAATTTTACCCTAAAATATACATAATCTGACAGCAGCAAAGAGAACGGCAGTCAATGACGTCCCTGCGACGCTGCCAAATATCAAAGAAAAAGTCAATGAAACAAAACGTCCACCAATCAGAACCTCCGTATTAAAAAAAAACATGCTGAGTTTTACTCTCGTGTTCAAACGTGAAAGCTCGCCTCGTGAGCGTGAGCGGAGACACGGGAGCTTTTTAGTGTTTGTGGATCCAAACAGCTTCACACGTCCTTGCTTCACCTCTGAATGACACCTGAGCATCGAGTGTTTGGGGCTTTTAAGACCCATTAAAGTGGACTTCCTGTTTCATATTTCACCTTCTTCCTGAGGCCTGCAGCAACACGCCGACAATCGGCCGGCGGAGCCGCCGTGCAGCGGTAACATGAGCGTGCATTAATGAAGCACACACAGCAGTTTGTCAGGGGTAAATTCCATGAAGCGGGTCTTTCATCACTCTCCGTCACTTCCAAGAAGTCCTTCAAACTAAAAGGCTGTAATGAAGGCGCGTCACTCCCCTTTGTGAGGCCTCGAGGCTTTTACTGACCCCTCCTCCTTCTGCCAACTACTCGAACCCTTTGTGACCTTCGCTCCAATCACCGTTACTACGGTGACCGGACTGTTGGCGAAGAAACAAAGTGTGGTAAAATATATGTACAGTAAAGCGGACTGTAGCACCGTGTCGCTCTGTGTTCACTGAAGTCTGAAGCGATTCAAACTCGTTCAGCTTGAACTTTAAACTCCAGAGTTTCAGCTTCAGAAGGCGAACACGCTTCGACTTTCTCGAAGAACCAAACACAGACGGTCCTCGTCCACATGACCAGAAACATGCTGTAACCGTCCTGGAATGACAGAGAGGTCAGCCGACCTGCGCAGAGAAGAAGAAAACAAAAACCACAGCGCCCGTGACCTCGGTGTTTCTGTCAGGTTGACGTGACTGCAGCACAGCAGGCCGAACGTTTTATTTTACTGGGACAAAAGTTTCATGCTGGGACCTAAAAATGCTCAACTTGATCATTTCTTAATTTATATGAAACGTGTCGATCTGTGAGCCTTTGTTCTTATCTAACGAAGGCAGCCAGCGTTATATAATCACAGAGGGCCGGCGATCAGTGGCGTGCTGTTGCTCGGCGCCCTGTTCTGATGCATACCTGCTGTGCAGAGCAGCTGATGCACATCTGCCAGCTTTGCATGCTTAGATAAAAAGCCAGCACGCATGAAGACAACAAACCAAGAGGACCAGCGCCGAGACCCCAGCACGGCTCAGACTGCACCTGAACTCAGCACAGGAAATCATTAGGCAGCAGGTCAGCAGCGCTCTACTGTGTGCTTCCACTGGATCACACCTCAGAGAAATGCGGCACTTTCTGCTGCGCTGCATTCAAATGCTTTGGACGCGACAGCCAAGCACAGGCTGTGTGAAACTGTTTGCTCTTCCTCAGAAAGCAAACTCGTTTTGCTACTTTTGTGTTTTGCCGTGACGTTTTCAAATCAGTGCAACTGCACTTTTCTGATCAGGAGCAGAGCCTTCAGGTTTAAGAAAGCTCCCACAGATCCAGGCTGAGACTCTCGAGCTGCTCTGTGGCTCCTTTTTACTTGTGCAGGTGTTCAGTTTGCGTTTGTGCTCGTCCTGATTTGTTCGACTGTTGCCCTGCAGGTGTTTTATTGCTCGATGTTGATCGGCAGGTGTTTGCTGTCTGTTCAGACAGAAGCAAAGGTAAAGTCCTTCTTTCTCTCAGGCCAGCCTGACCCGGTGCAGCTCTGTCTGCGTTCTGTTTCACTGCCAAACAGGATTATAGGAGTCAGGACCATTTGTACTTTCAGAGACACACACGCTCAGCGGCAACCTGATCCGCTGATACGGTGGTTTAGCAGCATCTGAAAACAAGCCCGCACCTGAGCATCCAGAGCTCTCTGCTCACCTCAATCTGAGAAGCGACTGCAGGTTCTGCTTCTGTAGATGACCCAGTAAATTCATCCTCAGGTACCAAACAAACAGCACGAGCTGCCGATCAGCAGCTAAAGTCAAACACAGACATGTCTTCCTCCTCTTGCAGCAGATGGCCCCGCCCCTCCCTAAGCCTGGTTCTGCTGGAGGTTTCTTCCTGTCCCAAATCCCAGTGTCACAGGGTCAGCTTCCTGTTTCTTCAGAAAACTGTGTCTGGTGAAATATGTGTAACATAACTTTTGAAGCATAAGCAAATAAAACAATAAAAACTCCCTAACACTTCCTGTTAAAAGGGAGTTTTTCCTTCCCACTGTCGCCAAAGTGCTGCTCATAGGGGGTCATGTGATTGTTGGGTTTCTCTGTATGTATTATTGTAGGGTCTAAATCACAATATAAAGCACTGTAGTTGTGATTTGGTGCTGTACAAATAAAACTGGACTGAAATTTCAGCCTCGAAATCCCAGAATTCCAGAGTCCAACACGTTTCATATCACTGCGACTCCTTCTGCCAAAAACATTCACTGATTTCTAAACTTCACGAACGAGAAAATAACTGACAGAATAACTGCTGATGAAAACAAACACAGTGCAGCAGAGAAGCCGTTTGACCATACAAACAAGGGTGTGGAGGAACTGAGAACACACACACACACACACACACACACACACACACACACACACACACACACACACACACACACACACTCTTGAATCATTCATTACCAAATGGCAGCGTAAACAGGGTGTGATAAACAATAGACGCCCTTACAAAGTTCCCATGACCGGCCCAGTACTTATGACATTACACACACACATTCCAGTGTTACAGCATCTCAGCGTCACCCAGTTGGCCATGATATCACCTTCCTCACCGACCCTCTCCATCCATTGATTTTCAGCGTCCGTGTTTAAAATAGCCACAGGCTGCCGACATGCGCCGATCAGATCGGGCTGTGAACGGGACGATAACGCTGCTACTGAAAACGTCTGGAGACAGAATATCTGTGTCTTGTGTGCAGCTTGGAGTAAGTTGAAGGATTGACTGTGGCTGATGGTCTCACTGGAATCTGAAACCCCAGAAACAGCTGAGAACACAAACAGTTGTTCTTGGATGGGTGGACATGCCAACGCATCTGTAGTTTCCTTCCACCGGTACAATGTCCTGTCATAGTGGTGACACTGGAAAGTGTTTAGTCTAACAATAGAAGCTTTTAGCTGTGGAATCGACAGGAAGTGACATCTGAACCATGTCAAACCGTGTGACAAAAGTAATCTGATTATCTTGGGTCGATCTCATGTTGTCAGGACTTAAGCGTGGTATTTCTGATACCGTAAACTTAAACCTAATATAAGTTTTTATATTTGTAAAAAACTAGTTCGTGTCTCTGCCGTGCTGAGCCAGGACTTCTTACCCGACAGTGGCTCTCTGGGTTTAACCTCCTCCACCGGCACCGACTGGTCCTCGGGACCCTGGGACGACTGGTCAGTCATGGACTCCTTCTTCGTCTTCCCCAGGCCCACCATCCTCATGAAGGACACGCGGCGGCTGGTCGAGTCGCCCTCGCTCTCCGAACAGTTCAGCTCACCGTTGGCTAACGATTCCTTACGGGAGGGGTCACGATATTTTCCTGCAAACCTTTTGTGAAGACAAAAAGAGAAAGGTCAGAGACTGTCACGAGTCCAGCAACTACCCCACAGTTCCCACAGAGGTCTCTACCCGCTGACACTTTTACTTTACTAATCTCATAATTTTTGTTTGTATCTTGAACTTGGAACTTTAGAACTCGCCAAAACAAAAAGCTTATCGTTCCACCTCGTCCACATCAAGGCCTCTAATCCTCCTTCCCCTTGAGCCACGTTACACTGACAGATTTTTAATTCCTCTAACAGATCCCTGTAATCTCCTATCTAAACATTCACAAATGCCCTTCCAAGTTCTTATCTTCTATATTGAATGTCAGTGTGAATCCTTCATTTCGTCCTTACAAACTCAGCCCATTCATAATCTTTCATCGCCATTACTCTAATCCCACGTTTACCTGAGCAGACTTCCTTCAGAACTCCTCCTTCCTCTCTTCTTCTTCTGAGAAGGTGAAGGTGAGGGCGACCCTTGCAGCGACCCTTGTGGGGAGAGCGTGGCACTCTTTCCCGACATCCTCAGGTTCTTCCCCAGCTTCCCGAGGCTCTTCAGCGGGGACATGAACTTGAAGGAACCCTTCACCGAACCTCCTCCGCTTCCTTTTTTCCCCTCGTTGGCCTCGTTCTCATCCTCCTCATCCTCAAATGGGTTGCGGTCCCTCGGCACATCGCCGTCCAGCAGGGAGCTGCCGGGTGACCAGTGGTTGCCATGGCCCCCGTTACCATGGATACTGTCGTCATCATTGTCAAAGGGGTTATGATGGCGGGGTGTGATGTTGAGGCTCATCCTGCGGATGAATAGGGCGTTGTCTAGAGTCGGACCGCCTTTTAGGCGCACTGGGAGGTTTTTGAAGATGGGCATGATGGAGCTGGGGGAGGGGGGAGAGGGAGGGAGAGACCTGGTAAAAGAAGGAAGGGGGGAGGCGTCAAAGCTTCATGATGGTATTAAAACGCTATTGTGCAAAACCAGATTCAGCTACAAACATCATCACAATTTTCATCATGTACAGGTCAGAAGTTAGAGGCCCAAACAGGAACCAGTTTGGCTCCAGAGCCCCTGCTGGTGGGCGAAGACCAGAGTCTGCTGTTTGTGTCTCACGTTCCTCGTCAGAAAAACCATCGCACAAATCCCGTTCTCACAGTTACTGACGTATAAGCTGCTAGAAACGGATCATTGCTGCTGATGCTCTGTAATTAAGAAAAACATCGTAACGCGCTTTGATTGATATCAGCGCCCCGTCACTGCGTCGATTTTTTAATCACGATTAAACCTGTTTATTCATCAACTTGTTAGTTTTACTGGAAAATTACATTTGAGGTTCATCTTTTATTATTTATTATATTAGTTCTTTATCTTTACAATATGATAAGGATGCTCACTATACTAATAAAATACTAATCAAGTTTGAGGCTGAAAATGAAAAAGTTCAGAAGATTTTATTTCGTTTCATCAGGATGAATAATCGCCCACGGGACACACCTGAAGGACACACCTGAAGGACACACCTGAAGGACACACCTGCTTTTTTGTAACTTTTTTAGTGTTTGAGCTCTGATAAGACTCCACCCTGACGTAGGCTGTCGGTTACACTCTGACAGCTGCTCTGATAACGCAGAGGTCACACTCATGGTCGGTGACCATGGCAACACATCCGCCTCCTACCCGAAGATGCCCGAGCTGTCAGTTTGACCTTGATGTGGAAGATTGGTTCGTGTGCATCATAAATATAATCACATGATAAAACAGCAATAATAACACAGTTAGTTTTAATGTGGACTCTGATGGTGGCCACACCCACACGGCTGAGGCGCAGGTTCCTTCTTTTTGGCTCAAACTCATCGCAGACTTTGAAAACCTGCATGAAACCGCGGGGAAGCCTCCGACAGACAACAGGAATAACCCCGTAAACAAGCAGGCAGCGTCGGATATATCAGGACTTTGCCTCTGGGGATAACAGCTGATATTTTGGGGCTTTCGATGCAGCCAGCGGACATCCATGCCGAGACTTCCTCTTCCATGTGCCGGTATTTGTTTACAAATGCAGGAACATTTAGAAAAGGCTGAATATTTCATTTCCACCCGATGAGAAAAACTGTCAGGTCTTTACGCTGAGACGCGTTTCCAGAGCCGCCCAGTGTCGTGCTGATTTTCAGATTGCGGCTGTCAGAGAACAGAAGATAAATTGTTCTTCAAAGATAGCAGCTTTGATGACTTACAGGAGGACGAAGGTGCTCTGACGCACATCAGGACACACCTGACTATCACGGATGCTGCAGGTTCCTTTGAACCTCTTCAGGAACGTTTTCAGAACGCTCTAACAGAAATCGAGCTCTCCGATTGGCCGGCAGGGGTCTTCTGAAATAATGTCAGCAGTCTGAGGCGCCGGTAAGCCCGGCAGCAGAATGACAGCGAGCAGATCCTGTCGTAAAGCAGCTGGTGTCACATGTTCCCAAAACCATAAAGCCTGAAGACAAAGACTCATAAACTCTGCAAACATTAACAGGCAGCCGCTCGGTAATGATTCATGGGAAACCCTGTAATGATTAAATGTGCCCTCGACCAGCGTGGCACTCATTAATGTCCACTCTGTAAACTCCACCTGCGATTTTAACACGTCTGTGCTGAAAACTGAAGCAGACTTCCTTCAGACTGAAACATGGACACACACAGCACCTGAACTGGATTTGATCCCAGATTATCGGCCAACGTGGATGCAGTCTACGGGAAGCTGCATCCATAGACTGCATACAACAGTCCTAACATTCACACCACTTGATTTCTCCGTGTTTGACCACCCCCCAACCCCCGATCCGACGCTGGTCCCCCTGCCAACCCGCTCCTGGCGGTCTGGAGGCTGTACCCGGGCCCCGCCTCGTGGGCCCAGGAGTCCTCGCCTCTGCCTGTCACACTATCGTTGTCCTTTCCGCTCCTATTGTTTGTGTCCAGAAGCTTCCGCGATGCCCTGCGACCCTCTTGAAGAAAACAGGCTGTGTGTGAGCGCCACTGGGCTCCGCATGGGTTTCCTGAGCCTGCCGCCAGGGCTGCTGGGTATTTATGGAACCAACACCACTGAATCACTTCCCACTTCAGCCTGCTGGCTTTCTTCACTGTTTTCCTCACATGTGTGTGTGTGTGTGTGTGTGTGTGTGTGTGTGAGTGAGAGGGAGTCTATTTCTGGCAGCAGCAGCGTGTCCTGAGCTGGTGAGACTGGAAACCAACAACATGAACAACATCCGCTCCCAGTGCGCCCTCACAGTCCTGTTTCCATCACTTGGGAGGACACTGACTTTACTACACAGACAGACGTGCGTTCAGCGACAGAATCCACACAAAGATGCCGAGTGCACATCCTAATTCAGCTCTTTAACGTCTGTCTGTGGCCCAACTCAAACACAGAAATCAGCGATGGAAGGGAGAATCGAGCAGCGCGACTGGTTTTACTGGCTGGGCCCACATGAGATTGAAGCTTTGGAGCTCTGTTTGCGGTCTCTGAGTTAAGGCCGCTGCTCACCTCCGTCATGCTGCTTCACCTGGTCTCACAGATGAAGCACGGCGTCTGACGCTTGTTTTTGTCTGTGCTGTTTTATTTTAGATCCTAAAAGTCTGTTAGGAGCAAAAACACCAGCCAATCAGACTACAGCTGAGTACAGATTAGATGTTCCACCTGTCATCCAAACGTCCATCCATCACATCCTCAGAGACACCTCGCTGCTCCACAGTGTCGTCACACACGTGTGGACGAGTTCAACGCGGCGTTTAAGCATCACGTGGAGGCGAAGGAGTCGCGACCTTTTCAGTGTCACAAAACAGACAGGAAGCCAGGAAGAGGAGCAGATAACCAATCAGAGGGAGGCACAGACTTCAGCCCTGACCTTCAGCGGCTGATTAATGACTGTGTAGATAATCAGCTGATTAACGTCTGCTGGAGGAAACAGAACGTCCAAAAACAGGAATCATTTCATAAGAAGGGCCGGCAGCTGATCGCCTGCTTCCTGCCCACATTCATCATCGATTCATGTTTTTGAGCTCAAACTCTCGATGCCTGACTGGATGTCTGCGGCCCAAACACGAGAACGGACGAACAAATCTGTTCCCACTGCAGACGCAGAACAGTAACACGAGCTTTCTTACAGGGGGCGGCAGTTATTCGCCAAGTGACCAAATTCATGGGCTGCATCCTCCTGAGGCCGTCACAGCGACGAGACGACGGCTGCTTCAAATGCGTCCTTCATTCCCCCGAATTTGAAGGATGGGTCGGTGTGTCCTTCGTGGCCCGACCTATCCCAGAATTCATAGCGCGGCCCAGCCAAGTCCAGTTTCCAACGTTGGCGGCAGTTTTAAAATTACTCTTATTTAAAATTACTCTTATTTAAAATTACTCTTATTTGTCTTTCTGGGTCACAAAATAAACTCTTAACACATTTGAAGGCGAGACAGTAGCTGTGTAAACATCAAATATCTGCAGATTTATCAGGACATCACATGTTTGCAAAAGTGCTTCGACGTTTTCGAAGACATCTGTTACCCACCCGCTCGATAGCTGACCGGGGTGAGAACACCGGACTCCCGGCTTCATCGTTTTCAAACCCACCGCCGTCTGTCACTACTCAGGTTAAACGTGATGTATACGTCACTCAGATAACTTAAAATGTTATTGTTTGGCTTTTTTCAGTGTTTGATTTGTTCCTGAGTGAATCTGTTTGGCTGAGATTAAAGTTATTTTTCACACAGCTGAATAAACGTCAAACAGAAAACCGATTGAACAGAAGTGAGAGACGGTCGAGAGTTTACTCCAGCGTCCTGTTATATTCAGATAGCAAGGAGCAGACGGCCGAGTTCATTCAACTCCACCCAGACAGCGGCTAGAACGTCCAATTTCACAACCTCCAGTCTTCTCGGCCTTGGGAGGATGAATTTGGACACAGCTATTGATTGGATGCAGATGCCATCTTGACCCCTTCAATCGCAGCCCGTTTTGCTGCCATCCTGATGCACTGAAGACGCTTTGAAGACAGGAACTGACTGCAACCGCAGAGCTGGTCTCAGTCCTCAAAGCAACCATTTCAAAGGCAACAAGCTGACAGTTTCACTGAGCACGATCACAACTGCTGCTCTCAGTACTGTGACTGTAAAGCAGCCCAAACACGAGAAGCTACAGCTGGCATCAGCAGGACGTTCACACCACAGACGATCGTTTGGGTCCAGATGGAGTCACAGCGGTCTCTGTTAGCTAACGCGAGCAGCTACAGTCGTGCAGTCTGCTCGGGGACGCTGCTCATTCATGTGTTTCATTTGTTTCTGTTCTGCAAAGGGACAAAAGGTGAACACACACACACAGTAATCCATGTTGTGTTTACACACAGTGAGCCTGTGAGCAGGCGGAGGTGGAATTTTACTGGGAATCTGCTGCTCAGTGACTGGAATGATAAGTGGCCAGTTTGATGCGGAAGCTTCTCGCCGTGTTTCTGGACGTCAGGCTGACGGCGTTCCCACAGAGCTGCAGCCGGTCAGCTGACACAGCGGGAGGAGTTTCCCTCAGTGGGTGCCGTCAGTTTTCCAACAAGACAGGAAATCATCTTTAGGACATTTCAGTGATGTGAGAGGAAGTCTGCACTTCAGCTGGACGGAAGAGAAAACCAGCTGTCCAGCCCAGCAGGTTGCTCTTACTGGGACACATGAATGAGGTCCAGTCACAGGCCAGTTCTCCTCTCGTTGTCGATGTCTCCCCAGCGGATCATCGTCCCCTTCTCCTCCTGCCTGGCAGCTCCATCATATCCACCCTCCCTCCTCTGCACATGTGCAAACAATCTGAGCCTCTCGGACTCTGAGCTGCCCCTCTGATGGACTCATTCCTGGTGCTGTCCATGCCGCTCACTCCCAATAAACATCTGAACGTCTTCATCTCGGCCTCCACCTTCTCCATCACTATCCATCCCTGACACTCGTCTCCACCTACACCACCCTGCCTGCACTGTCCAAACCTCTGCTGCCTCGTTTCCTACATTAATGGTTCATACACAGCGACGCTGTAAACATAACTGCCAGCAGCTTCCTGTCAGCCGACATCGACCCCCGCGCTGCCATGCGTGTGACCGACGCGCCTTCTGCTGCAGGACTTTCAGTCCCAGCTGCACGTTCCTCTCTGCAGGGAGGACATTTTTCTGAACAGCTGCTTTCTCTCACAGACGATGCTGAGCTGACAGTTTTTCCTTAATGGGAGACAGATGCAGTGTGGGTAACCGTGACCTCATATCAGAGCAGTTATATTATGTGATGGTAATTCGATAATCGTCCCGAGCGGTGTCCTGGAGTTTCAGAGCGATCTGTGGAGCGCTGGCTTGTTTTTCTGTCCTCTGCCTGCAGGCTAACCTGTGCAGCCTGTTCTTATTATCGCTGCAGCTGCAGCTCAGAGTGCACGCCGGCCTCGCTGTGTCCCGACTGTTAAACAGCTTCCTGCTGAGGAGGGCAGCACGTGCGCGCAGGAAGAGGAACCGAATTCAGACAAATTCCATCGATTTATTTATTATTACTTTTGTGAGCTACATGATAATAACCCACCCGTACACACACGCAATCCTGGACTTTAAAACTGTGAAGTAATGACCGTGGCTCAGCCCCGCCCAGCCGGTCTGAGCTGGGTTTGACTTTGGAGCCATAAAGTTCTTTTTATCAGAGCAGCCCGGCTCAAAAACCCACACGATGGAATATTTACACCAGAGCCTGCTTCATGAAGCTGCTTCTACGTGTGGAGATGAAGGAAAAGGTGGAGACGAAATGTTGAAAAAGACGTCACAGTTCCCAAAACCTGTGTGTGCGAAAAGGTGGCTGTGGAGAGCTGACCGTGTAATGATGACTGTACTCAGCACAGCTTCATGTCCCACTCACAGCATGAAGGAAAAGTACTGCACACACACACACAGAGACACACACACACACACACACACAGAGACACACACACACACACACACAGACACACACACGCACACACAGACACACACACACAGAGACACACACACACACACACACACAGAGACACACACACACACAGACACACACACGCACACACACACACAGAGACACACACACACACACACACAGACACACACACGCACACACACACACACACACACAGAGACACACACACACACAGACACACACACGCACACACAGACACACACACACACACACACACACACACACACAGAGACACACAGACACACACACACACACACACACACAGACACAGACACACAAAGAGACACACACACACACAGACACACACACAGAGACACACACACACACACACACAGAGACACACACACACAGACACACACAGACACACACACACAGACACACACAGACACACACACAGACACACACACACACAGACACACACACACAGACACACACAGACACACACACAGACACACAGAGACACACACAGACACACACAGACACACACAGACACACACAGACACACACACACACACACACACACACACAGACACACACAGACACACACACACACACACACACAGACACACACACACACACACACACACAGACACACACAGACACACACACACACACACACACACACACACAGACACACAGACACACACAGACAGACACACACACACACACACACAGACAGACACAGACACACACACACACACACACAGACACACACACACACACACACACAGACACACACACACACACACACACACACACACACACACACAGACACACACAGACACACACAGACACACACACACAGGTAACAATGGTTTAAAAAGGCTTTTTCAAGCCTTTCATTCACCAAACTAAACGGAGCAGGATGCTAAAAACATGCATCAGCGATGTTACGGTTGCAGCTTCTGACTAAAAGCAGGATGCAGCAGCCCGATGGAGGGTCTGGAGGCAGACCTGAGCATATTTGGATGAGCAGGTGGAGTGTCGAGTTGTTTTTATCGCACATAAAGTAGCGGCGAGTCGCGCGTCTCTGCAAACGAGTGCAGTTTGTAACGTTTCTGTCTGCTTGGTTTCAAAGAACTCAAACTCTAAAACAGAGCAGTTAATAAAGGGATTGGTGTCAGTGTGACCACAGCTGGTCATTAATGCAAAGTAAGAGCAAGAACTGAACCAAATCACTAGTAACTCACTAAGGTAGCGGCTAAAGCGCCTCCAGCTGTCCAGATGTTCTGTCACCAAACTGATGCTCAGACTTCAACTAATGTTTTTTTAAATCCACCATCCATGATTAATGTACTAGTCCTATCGCTCTTATTTTGAAAGCTTGGACCTTCCTGTGTTGTGCTTCTCATCTCACTCACAGCTGCTTTTCAAACGTTTTCATTTTTTTTGTTCTTTTACATCTGGAAAGCAGCTTTTTATTTTGCTGCTGCACCAAACTGAGAAGGTTTCCAGGACGACAGCTGGTCAGAGCTCGAAGCTGTAATAAACGCAGAAATCTCTGATCCTCTGGACAGCTGCTGGAGGCTGAATGAAAACTCTGAGATGAATGTGAGTGTGTTGGCCAAATCTTCTGAAAGGTGGAAGATTTTGTCATGCCAGACTGAATCTGACACCTGAGACACCTGAGCCCACATCATCAGCACTTTTATCTACAGATGGCTGTTGTGCAACCTGTGTGAGAGATCTGAGTTCAGATCAGGATCAGCTCTGTCATGTTTAACAGGGTCACGGATCCACAGAAAACGACATCTAAAAGCTGGAAAACTGTAGAGAAGCTTTGAACTGGATGCTTATTCGTGTTTACTTCCTGTTTTGGTTTGACCTTCGTGTCTTCTAGAAGTCACAGTCTTAAATCTGAATCCCTGTTAATATTTGTTTCTTTTATATGTTTTTAATCAGCTCGTGGCGATAAAGCACGAATCAGCTTTTATGGCTGCGCTCCGGCGAATCAGATCGAAGCAGAAAGTCTCAAACTCTGGTTTTACTTTGGCAATCACCCCCTCCCTCCCCCCCAACATCATGTTACCCAACAGCCTGCGTGGAGCCAAATCCATCATCCTTTAACTCAGTTTCCCAGACTTGATGCTGCGGGAGCTGCGCTGATTGGACCGCTCAGGTTTAAGTTTATTAAGGTCAAAGTTGAATGAGCGCTCAGCGAAGGTGTGCCTGTGCTGCTGATGACCAATAAAACGTCCACGGGCCAGCATCTAACCCGTCAGTCTGTTTGCACATGCCTGAATTCCCATAGTTCTGGTTTATGGCCACAGCTCACTGTGTCCTCATGAGTCAACAGCTGAAGGGTTAGCGCTCAGCTGGATCAGTGGGGTGAAAGCTACGCTCTGTTTGGTTGTTATGTCGTTAGACGACAGCACTTCCTCTTAAAGCACTTATTTGTTTAATTGTTACGGGTCAGGTGAAGGACGGTCAGCAGGTAACGCTGAGCTGCTTCCACGTTTGAAACTTTGTGGACTTTTTAAACCAGCTCCAACCTTAGCTAAATATCCAGGTCCGAACCACAATGTACGTATTAACAGGTAGCAGCAGGAGTGGGTTAGCAGCTGGTTACCATTACATGGTCTGGTTATCTGGTTAACCACCAACTGCTTCAGTTCATCCAGACGAACGTCCACAGGTAACAGCAAACGCCTTTTAAAGCACACGATCAAACCTCCTGACAGCAAAACAACCAATCACAGCAACAGCCAGTTAAAAGCATGAATGTAGGCTAATGTCCTGAAACTGAACAGCTCCGAATCAGAAATAATCACCATCAAAATCCATCACAGGGTCCCTGTATCCTTCTCTCACGCCCACCTGCAGAAACACTCGCTTAACCAGCAGCCTCCTCACTGGGAGGCAACCAGCTCGAGATCCTTTGCTGGTGGAGCAAGAGTGTTGCGGTTTCCTCTGATGTTTCTCGCCCTGATCCCTCGTTACCGAGGTCCTCGAATACTGTTCCAACAGCCGGAGCTGCAGGTGACCTTTCCGCCTTGCGAGACGGACGTTAGGGTGAAAAACACTCACTGGTCTGAGCCTGAGAACCAGAACCCACCCAAGCTGACCTGACACTGAACACAACCGTCACAATGCCATCAGACGTGCTGCAGTATCAGTGGAAACAAATCTGCACATCTGCCTGCACAGAGCAGATGAGGAGGACAGGAAGCCAGACACATAATGAATTTTCAAAATAAAAGAACCTTGTTTTCAAAGATGTGCAAAAGATGGAACACAGGTATGTGTTCCTGCGCCCTCCTCCACCTGCACTCCAGCTGTCTGAGTCACATTTAAAAGAAATACCTGGAAAGGAAGCGTCTTAAGTTCCATATCTGCCTGTTGGGTTAATGAATAATCACGTCAAATAACGGACGTTGCAATACCGACCAAATCACTGTGATTAGGCTGTTTGCCACAACTGAGCCGCTTTAATATACGCGGCGATAAACTTTATCAGACGTCCGGAGAGCTGGCGCGCTTTCAGGCTTGGTCTTCACGTTTTTTATTACTTTGTTTTACTCGACGTTTGGCTGTGAGCAAAAAACTACTCGGTTAAGATCGCAGCTTGGAGTCATCAGCAGGCTATCAGCAGTTTGGATGCCCGACAGTAGGGAGGTCAAAGGTCAAAACAGTTCCTCTGCAGGGCAGAAGGGCTCGCACAGAAACTGAAGTTCATAGATCTGTCATATCTGCTTTGTTTTTGCACATGGCTCAACAGGAAGTTAAAATGTGACAGTCAGCAGCAGGGGAGGAGCGTCCATGTTTCCATCACAGTGGACAGTTTCTTAATGCTTCATTAAAAGCCTGCAGCGTTTCAGCCTCTGAAACAACTGAGCTGAATAAAGATGAGGAGGAGGAGGAGGAGGAGGAGGAGGGAGGTGAAGCAACGATAAAAGAAAGGTGTGAAGGACAAATAAAGACAAAGCCTGGACTTTGATCAGTCTGCATTCTTCTGTTTGTTTGCAGCACTAATGGGAAAAAGCAGGAACGTGCTGCGTTCACTGACTTCTGAGTTTGCAGGGCTTCAGCCTGTATCCTCTGACACTGCTGGGCTCTGTCGTCATGGTGACGCCGTGTGATCACGCTGCTCTGTACCTGTCGCTGTTTGACTTCACCTTGTTTGTACTGAAAATAAACGCTGTTGCAGGTTTAAACAGAGTCCTCTGTAATCAGCACAGATGCAAATCTTTGTTCAGCAGGGTCGGTGTAACTGCTCTAAACACTAACTTCTCCACAGGCGTCACCGAGAGGGGCAACCCCTGATATGGTCATCCGTGGGCACACCTGCAGGAGAGAGTCAATAAGAAGCTGGCTTCAAAGGACCCGTGGTTGTAGTGGGAGGGGCTAAAACTAAAACAGGTGGTTTCGGACAAAGGTTAAGAAAGAGAAGGATTCTTCTGAACTCTGAATCATGCAAAGCTGCTCTAAAGAAATCAAAGAATTTTTAAAAACACATGTAAGGAGGAGCAGAAGCCTCAGGCCAATCAGAGAGCAGCACGAAAAAGTCCCCCAGTGAGCTGTACAACACCCACGGAGACATCAGGAGGCTCACGTGGACCTGTGATCTGCAGCAATCTTTCACCTGCACTCAGTTAATCAGTGACGTTTCCTGCCACGGTCACACCTGCTACCTCAGACTGTGGACTGCAGCTTCAGGACTCAGAGGGAGCTGTAGTGCAGCAGAAACACCTCTGACCTCAGCTGACCTCTAAAGAAGCAGACTCACAAGCTGCCAGGAACCGTCAATAATGGGCCGCACGTACATTTACTGCAAATACCCACAAATCCAGTTTCAGCTAAAAGTCTTTGCTTTTCACTTTTACGGCTGCCAAGTACAAAGTGTCACTTCCTGTCTTTTCTAATATCACTGATCGATCCGAATAAATTAAATCCAATCTTCACTTTAAATTCAGTCATGTTTAGTTTCTGCTCAAAACCCCGAAAACTTTCACTTCTCTGCATCTGAAATCATTCTAACAGATAATAAACTCTCCGTGTCCGCTGCTCCATCAGCGGGTGTTCGTTACTCACAGCGCGGGGACATGGTGGCGGAGCGGCGGGTCACACTGTCACCAGGAGCCGGGCTGAGGCGTCCAGGAGCCGGACACCGGGCGAAGAGACAGCGCAGAAAAGCTCGACTCACTCTGAGGAGAAAGCTGCGGCTCTGGGACTGAAGACGCACAGAGGAGGAGGGGGTGCTGCCTTCAGGCACGGCCGGAAATTTCGCAATCGCAACGGGAGCTGCGCAGTGATAGGTCAGAGACCGCTGACGCTTTATCGCTGTGATAATATCATATATGACGTGTGTCACACACACAAGTCTAATGAATCCATGAAAACAAACTGACTTTGTTATTATAATTGCTGTTGTTATGATGATGATGAAGATGATGATGGTCGGGTGCTGCGGGTCATAAACACTGTGCTGACGTCACAGTTGGCACACAAACCAACACTGTTCATTTCAGCGATCAGACTCGCCGGTGACTCGGCGGCGTCCCGCTGATGTGCGACCATCAGCACTTTCATCCCGCTCACCGCAGGCTCAACAACAGCGTAACAAAGAGGCCAAGAATGCAGCACGGGGGGTGGGGGGGTTACAGGAACTCTGAATATTTAGTCCGAAATACTGAATAATTGTATTAAACTGGAGTTTTGAAGCACGTATGCAGCCCTGGTCCTGTTTATTATGTGACAAGATAAAACTATAAGAATTTAAACATGATCTCAGGATTGTTTTACAAAGTGGAAAAAAACATTTAGACCTGATTTAAACAAACTGTTCACATCTGTAACTAAAGTAAATATATGGCATTACTGTATCAGAATTTCTGATTTATTAAAGTGCAAATCTCTTTAATTCAGCATTTTCTAATTATTTTAATGACTTATTGTTCAGTAGCTCGGTCTATAATAATGTAGGTCAAACAGTCAACAGTCTGTTTGACCTGCTCCCCTCAGGCAGGAGGCTCCGGTCCATTCGCACCAGAACCTCTCGCCATAAGAATAGTTTCTTCCCCTCTGCTGTTGGACACATGAACAATAACCACATGACTGTCCCCGCCACTAACACATGACCCTACGCTGTGTCACTGCATCATTCTATGTTTGGCACTGGTCACCACCTGCACTCATGTATATATCTTTCTACGTAGCACTCTTAATTCTTATTCTCATGTATATATCTCATGTATATCTCATGCACATATCTTTCCACGTAGCACTTTTAATTCTTATCCCTACTTTTATTTTTTTCCATGTCTATTTAAGTGCTATTTATGACAGTATGTTTGCACTGAAGCACCGCAGCAATTTCCTAATGTTGTAAACCTGCTCAACATTTGACAATAAACCCCATTCTGATTCTGATTCTGATTCTGATGTAATTGTTTTGCCAAATAATAAGCAACAAAAGCTCCACGAGGTGCAGTGATTATACTCAGGACATGCAGGAAACGCTGTAAGTATAACATGGAAATACTAAATGAGGTACAAGTACATTAAACCTGAGCAAAGTACTCAGTTACATTCCTGCAGGTCCTGTGGTATCACGATTCAGTGGGGGCGGTGCCACCCCCTGCCCCCCTCCTATCCGCGCCCCTGTGGCTGAGGAGAACTGTCGATACCTTTTAAATTCATGCTGGAACTTTTGTTTTTTGTCAGATGTGATGTTTTTCCCCCTGGCCCTCCGTAGATTTGTATTTTGTGTTCCTGATCTGGTGGATTTGTTGCCCCAAACACATTAATCACCGGTTTGCTCCGTGTGTGCTGCTGCGTTTCTCTCCCGTGTTTGTTTTGGGGCATTGGAGACTTTTCGCAGCAGCAGAGACAGACGGGAAGCACCAGAGAGTCCTCGGACTCAGCACAGCGGGCTGAAATCACCTTCACCTCAGGACCGACACACAGAGCGATCCGCTCGAGGCCACTCCCCCCTCAGGTCTGCCTAAAGTCACACTCTGACTTTCACTCTCAAAGTCACGCTGCCTCCTCACAGAAAACGGTCACTTTTCATTCAGCAGCAACAAAATCACACTGTGTGTGTGTGCGTGTGTGTGTGTGTGCGCGCGCGCGCGTGCGTGTGCGCGTGCGTGTACACTGTTCATCAGTTGCTTCAGTAAAGCACGGATATGTGATCAGTTCCTGTCCTGCTGCAGATGAAAGCTGCTGATGAGACTCTCACGCGCTTGGAAAAGATGCTTTGAGGTTGTAGCTCCTGAACTCTGAAACCGCCGCCCTCAGCCAATCAGGTCGGCTCTGGTTTGTTTTAAACGTTAGCTTGTCTTGATTTTTAGGCCATGATTGGCCACAGCTGAAGCATGAACGTAAGACTGTGCGTCTGCTGGAACACACTGATCTTTAATACATGTGAAGCGTGTTGTGACAGTCGTATTAGTCTCATTAGTGCAACTGCTGTTTGTACTTTCTCACCTCATACTAGCAGGAAAACCTTTGACTGTTTACTCCACAAACCCCCCTTCAGGTTTTAGCTTTGTGTCTAAATCTGTGTGTCTGGTGCAGTTTTATCAGGATATTTGTTAAATAAATGACTGAGAGCAGTCTCCCCCCACGCCTCCAGTCTGACAGGGACACCACCAGCTCCACTGTGCAGCTTACAGATCAGGTCAACCTCAGCTGCTGGAACAGCACAGCGAGTATATACGCATGAGCACAGGTGGAGAGAAACACCAACACTCAGCTTTTCATGTCTAATTCAACAGCATACACACTCACTTCCTGTCTTACTCTTTCTTTGTTGGACTTTTCCTTTGTTCTTTCTGTTTTTCACTAAACCAAGAACGCGAGAGCTAAAGTTAGACCTCAAGGGAAAGTCTGAAGTCTGCAGGAAGCAAATGGAAGTCAGTGTAATGTCCTCTGAAGTGTGTGTGTGTACGTGTTTA
The DNA here is from genome assembly GCF_965226115.1 of Aulonocara stuartgranti. Taxonomy (NCBI): domain Eukaryota; kingdom Metazoa; phylum Chordata; class Actinopteri; order Cichliformes; family Cichlidae; genus Aulonocara; species Aulonocara stuartgranti. Next base: position 1,578,343 of record NC_138950.1, read on the forward strand.
GACATCTTTGTGAGGACCAGAAATTGACATGCTACTATACTTGTGGGGACCAAAAGTCACTTATGAGGACAAAGTGTCCGTCCCCACGAGTTTGAAGGTAATGTTTGAGGCTCAAGGTGTGGCTTAGTGTCAGGGTTACAGTTAGGTTATGGTTATGGTGAGCATGTAGGGGAAGCACTATGTCGATGAGAGGTCCCCGCTAATATATGAAAACGAGTGTGTGTGTGTTACATTCCTGGCTGGGAGTCATCCATCAGCTGGTAAACACCTCACAAAGGAGGTCTCACAGTACTCATTAACTGCTTTCAACACAAGTCAAAGCAAACACACACACACACTGACCCCGGTGACCTTGCCCTCACTCACAGATGACCTTTCACCGCAGTCTCCATGATTTCCTCACTTCTGATCAACACATTCTGGATCAATCGTTCCTCTTTTTCCCCTTGTTTCATTTTCCTGAAACGACTCGCTCCAGCAAAGAAGCTCAGTTTTCCGAGGCACCTGGAACGCATCACGGGAGGAGAAAGTCCGCGTGTTTTATGAGGTGATAACGGTTTGGGTTAAACGTTGTTTCACACCCAGCTGACGTCGACAAGCCGCACAAATGTGGAATAAATAATTATAAACAGAACAAGAACGTGGCTCCAGTTTTCGGCCAAATGCACCGGATTCATCTGACCTGGGATCAGTTTTGAAGGAGCATTGGTCCAGAGGAGATGAGGCTGTTTCTCCATCGTGGTCACATGTGGCTTCTTCTCTGCATGATGGAGCTGTAACCTCCACGCTGGTTTCTGGAAGTGTTCCTGAGCGTGTGCAGTTATCCTCCTGGATCCTTTAATGATGATGACATGTGCTGTCAATGATCAATCACAGATGTTCACAGATGTTTGAGGGTCGATGAATACCCGATTAACCTCCTTAGTGCTTCTTTTTGGTAACTCTTACGTCTCCGACCTTTAAAACTGTGTGAGTCCTTTATCTGATCAAACTGCAGCTCAGCATCAGTCCTTCTCTCTGATCTCAGATCAGCTGGCTGCTCTGTGATGACCTCCACAGCGTCGTGGAAGAATCGCAGACACGGCGAGGGGGAGGAGCTCCATCAGGGGAGTGGGAACTTAAATCTGAGCAGAGAGCGAGGATCACCCATCCCACCGTGAGGAGGAGCACGGGGTGGTCAGCACTGCTGCCACTAGAAGGTTGTGGGTTTGAATCCACTGGCTGGCTGGGTTCTCCTGTGGCTTCCTCCCACAGTCATGCGTGGGCTTGGGCTAACGGGCTGTGGGTGTGGGTGTGAGTGGTTGTCTGTCTCTCTGTGTTAGCCCTGAGAGTCACCTGTCCCCTCCACCACCCTGAATCAGCTGCAGATAAGAACCTGGCTGAGATGGTTCATGTTTGTGTTAAATGTCATACGTGAGTGTTGATCATCTTCACTGTGGACGAATCTTTGGATGCAAGTTTCATGAGAGAAAATCCCAGAGACAAAGAGCTCGATGACTCAAACAGATACGTCTCAGCTTGTTCCAGATCTGCGCCGGACTCTCCAAAATTTCACACCAGCGTTGTGAAACGGTCGATGTGAAGGGAAAGCTGCGCAGCCGAGTCAGCAGCTGCAGATTTAATAAAAGAGCTGGTTTCAGGTCAGTGGGGCACAAAGAGAGAAGTCCGTACAGTCAGTGTGGTTTTGTTTTTGCTGCTGCTGTTTCTTCCAGTTTCACCGGCCAAGGAGTCGAGAATCGAAACTCTTCCACAAAAATGGCAACGATTTCACAAGCCCAGTGTCAGCGTGTGCTGCTGTGACCTTCAGGTGTTTAATGCAGCTTAGATCTGAACGGTAAATCAGCCAAAACAAGTCACGTCACATCAGCATTGGGCTACTTTTAAGAACCAGACAATCAGCAGACTCGTTCACAGAGAACGTTCCAGAATAATACAGGAAAATCAGTTTGACCACCTTCAACCGGCCACTGCAATAAAGTACGTTTTTTATGCTTGATCCAGAAGGACGCATCAACCTCAGCCTGCAAATCTGAATCCGAGTCACTGAAACTGCAGTTCCTCCAACGTCCACCAGAGGTCGCCCCCCAAAGCAACTCACTCCCCGCACATTCATGTGAAAAACAAAGTTTCCACAGACTGCAGTAGGGCTGGGTGTCGTCACTGATTCTAGAATCGATTCGATTCAATTGGATTTGAATCTGGGAAATTTTGCCTCAGACAGTCAGAAATATTATAATTCAGATCAGCACATTTACATATTTTTGTATCTATAAAAAGGAAGCTGACACTCACGAGACTTTATCACAGGTGTGTGCGTCACAGCAGAGGCCTTTGTGTCAAAGCAGCTGAAGATAAAACACAGAAACACATGAAGGTGGTTTTCCTGTTCTGGGATTTTATAAAAATATTCTGCAGTAGATCAAAAACGAAAGAAACCCATTAATCAACATATGAACATCACCTCTGAAGTTACAGCGGTTTTACTAGAGACACAATGTTTTGCATTTTGCATAATTTTAAAAAGTTTACATTCGTTCAGTGTTGAACGGCAGAAATTAGGTTTTCTTTTCGGAAGTAAGTAAAAGGAAACAAACAGCGGCCGACAGCCTGTAAACAACGGTAGACTTGTGCGTAACAAGCAAGCGAATAATGCAGAAAACAGATTTTTATACCCGAAACTGTTGTTGAAGTACAGAGAGCGAGAGAGCTGTGCATGAAGTGTGATTTTTATCATGACGATGTTTATGTGAAGCGCAGTTTGGATCTTCTTTTGCTGCTGGTTCAGTCAATCTTGTTTGGAGAGACATCAAACTAACAGCTTTAGAATCAGCGCATAAAGGGCGTGAACACAAAACGTTGACCCGCCGAAACATCAGAATCAGCGAGCTGTCGGCTTTCAGCCCCGACCGTGTCCGTGCTGTCAGTGAGAAAGGCGACATCTCACTGATCCTGCTCCGTCGGAGGGTCTGAGCTTTGTGTTTACGTCTCTGTGCAGAATCCGTGTTCCTGCTCTCATTTACTGTTTTACTGTTTGGTGGTTGCTGAAATTTTGTGAGGTTTAACCTCAGATTCTGGAATTTTGGGCAAAATAAATTTATATTAAAACGTTATCCAAGCCACAATCGATCGATCAATCGATTATCAAAACCCAGCCCTACTCTGCAGTGCTGGGAAAACCTAAGCTGTTAGCTTAGATTGCACCAAATCACAACAAATCATAGTCGCCTCAAGGAAAAAGCCCAACATATGACCCCCTATGAGCAGCACTTTGGCGACAGTGGGAAGGAAAAACTCCCTTTTAACAGGAAGAAACCTCCAGCAGAACCAGGCTCAGGGAGGGGCGGGGCCATCTGCTGCGACCGGTGAGAAAGAAGGAAGACAGGATAAAGACATGCTGTGGAAGAGAGACAGAGGTTAATAATAAGTAATGATTAAATGCAGAGAGGTGTATGAACTCTGGCAATTGCTAGTTAGCTTAAATTCATGTCGTCACATTTTGCAGGTGAAGGGAAAAAACTGTCACAGAGAGTGATTCTGATCATGTGGATCACATACATTGGGGGGAAGTAACAAAGTACAAATACTCTGTTACGGTACTTAAGTAGAATTTCAGGCATCTGTACTTCACTAGAGTATTTGTGTTTCTGACTGCTCCTTACTTTTACTCCCTACATTTTAAAAACACTCTCGTTACTTTAGGTGTGACGTATCTGAGTCACAGTGAGGCAGCGCTGTTCATGTACGAATCACAAGGAGACGTCGCGTCAAAGACGTCACAGAGAGTTGACTTTGTCTCGGCCCAACACCTGAGCGACTGTTTGCGTCAGCGTGGAGCTGACCCTACAGAAGAGGAGCGAGCACAAAGGGAGCAACGTTTTTAAGTGTTTCTGTCAGCTCAACAATCCTCAGCAAACACACAAACTGTGTGCGCGCAGTTTGTCTCACAGTGTGTTGCAGCTGCTGATTTCAGGGAGAGAAAAGACTGAGAGCTACGTTCACTCAGCCAGCACAGCTCACGAAACATCTGCTCTCATCTGGCTGAATCCAGGTGTTTACAGGTCAGCTGATCACACTAAGAAGATCTGCTGCAGCTCTCAGTGGGAACGACTGTGAGGTTCTTTCCCCACACTGAGCCTTACAGCTGATTTACAAACGATG
>NC_138950.1:1585000-1610000 GCF_965226115.1 Aulonocara stuartgranti
TGAAGTTAACACATGTAATAAACTGCTGAACATGTGTCTGTGCTGCTTTCTGTTCATGTGTGAAATAGTTTGTCTGTTTGATTCCTTCATTAGAATGTTTTCTTGTATTTTCACTGAGTGTTGACACTGAATAACTTGCAAAGAAAAGCGTCTGGACTTCTTTAAGTTGCTTGAAGACGTTTCACCTCTCATCCGAGAAGCTTCTTCAGTTCTAAGGTCAAATGGTGGAGAGTCCCAGATATAAACCTAGTGGGAGTTTCCCCCCACAGAGGGACAAAAGGTATGATCTGGGGTGGGAACTCAAAACTGGATTATAGATGGCAGTTTTGAATTCCCTCCCCAGACGCCTTAACGCCCACTCACATCCTGGGCCATCTGACCTCAGGAATTCGCATGATAAGGTGGGGCCAGGTTTCACAATGAACTCACCCGAAACTCTGGCTGATTGTGACCCACACCCAGTTTCCCACCTTGGCTCAGGCGATTAGAGGATCATCAGGGGGTCCTTTTGTCCCTTTGTCCTTCAAGCAACTTAAAGAAGTCCAGACGCTTTTCTTTGCAAGCTCCTTTGACTACGATGACCTGGATGACTGAGAACCTTCACAGACACACTGAATAACACATCTTTGGCAGTGTGAGCAGAGCTGAGGCCTGAAGTTCAGCCAAACCTGCATGTTTTCTAATGATTGTAATGATAACAGCAAATCCTTATTTGCCTAGTATCATGTTTTATGTTGTTAATACTCCTAGACTGCAGGGGGAGCTAGAGAGCAGAGGGAGTTACCTCTGAGTAGACTGTGATGGCGAAGCTTTGTTTACATGTGAACCACAGTTCGATAAAATACCTTCTCTTCAAGTAATGGTGTCATTCTTAAGAACCCATAACAACATAAAGAAACAAGACATGGTGTCAGAAGATGGACTTGAAGAAAGGTAACGGACTACAATATAGCAGTACCGACGGATCAGCTTAGCAGTGAACGTAGTGTAGCTAACTCGCCGAGGGAGAGAAAAGAGACCTAGCGACGTAAGCATGGACGGCTTACACCCACCACCGATTCTTCAGTTGACTGGAAATGTGGCTGAAAATTGGAGAAGATTTAAGCAACGTTTCACGTTGTACCTATCAGCAATTGGACTTGACGAGGCAAGTGATAAAAAGCAAGCGTCAGTGTTTTTGCATATAGTGGGTGATGAGGCACTGGAAGTCTATAATAACTTCACGTTTACTGATGGTGACGGAATGAAGCTGAATAAAATAATGGAAAAGTTTGAGGCTTACTGCATACCTAAGAGAAATGTGACATTTGAGAGGCACAGATTCTTCACATGTGTACAGAAGACAGGGGAGACAATAGATCAGTATGTCACAGAGCTGCAGAACAGGAGTAAAACATGTGAATTTGGAGGACTGACAGATTCTTTGATAAAAGACAGACTTGTGTGTGGGATTCCAGACAACGGTCTGAGAGAGAGGCTACTGAGAGAGGAAAATCTTGACCTGGAAAAAGCATTAACACTGTGCAGAGCAGCTGAAACGGTGAGGGCACAAGCTAAAGAACTGCTTAGTGACAGCTGCAGAGTGGATGCTGTGAATAAGAACACACACAGAGTCAAAAAGGAGAGTGCTGCCGCTGAAATGAAACTGCAATTGAAATCACCAGCAAACAGGGACAGAAGAGAAAAGACTTGTGGTCGCTGCGGAATGCAACATCCTCCTAAAAAATGTCCAGCATATGGGAAAAGATGCAATACATGTAACAAAAATAACCATTATGCTAGGTGCTGCAAAGCTCAAACCCTGAAACAAAGTGCAGTCCATACTGTGGATGAAGAAGACACAGAGGAACTCTATGTAGCTGCAGTGACAGACAATAAGACAGGTGAAAAGGACTGGATAATGACACTCAAAGTGAATGACACACTCATGAAAGTCAAGCTGGATACTGGAGCTCAAGTGAATGTCATATCAGAAGCAGAGTTCAAGAAAATCAGACCTAGACCTAAAATGCATGCAACGAAGGTGAGAGTGAGTGGATACTCAGGTGCAGAAATACCTGTGAAAGGAAAATGCATGGTTAAAGTGACACACAAAGACAAGGAGCACACGCTAACATTCATTGTGGTGCCGAAGACTGTGCAGCCTATACTAGGGTTACATGCCTGTGAGAGTCTGAACCTAGTGAAAAGAGTGCTCGTTGTGGAAACTGATGATGACATGGACTATAATGAGTTGATGAAGGAATATGGTGACCTATTTCAGGGACTTGGTTGCCTTGCTGGAGAACACACAATCAGAGTCGATGAAAGTGTAACACCAGTCATTCATCCATGCCGCAAAGTACCATTTGCTCTACAAAAGCCACTGAAAGCCGAGTTGGACAGGATGGAAAACCTGGAAGTGATTGAAAAGATCGATGAGCCAACGGAGTGGGTGAGTTCTCTTGTTATTGTGGAGAAAAAGACTGGAAAGCTCAGAGTTTGCATGGATCCTAGAGATCTGAATAGAGCAATAAAGAGAGAACATTTCAAACTACTTACAAGAGAAGAGATAATGTCACAGTTTGCAAAAGCGAAGTACTTTAGCAAGCTAGACGCTTCATCAGGATTTTGGCAACTGAAGCTGGACGAAGCAAGTTCAAAACTGTGCACGTTCAACAGCCCATTTGGCAGGTACAGATTCCGGCGACTGCCGTTTGGCATTGCTTCAGCACCTGAGGTGTATCACAAGACAATACACATGATCTATGAACACCTGGAAGGAGTCGACACGTCAATGGATGACATCATTGTGTGGGGTAGCACAAAAGCTGAACATGACATGAGACTGAGAAATGTTCTTGAAGCAACCAGAAAAGCCAATCTGAAGCTGAACAAAGAGAAATGTCAGCTTGGGGCGAAGGAACTGACATTCGTTGGAGATATCCTGAGCAGTGAAGGCATCAGACCAGATCCTCAAAAGGTGTCTGCAATTGAAAACATGCCGAGGCCGCAATGCAAGAAAGATGTGCAGAGATTTAATGGCATGATAAACTACATGGGAAAATTCATACCCAATCTCTCAGAAAAAATGGCGCCACTGAGACAGCTAACTGAAAAGAGAATCGAATGGGAGTGGAATCATGAACATGAGAAAGCATGGCGTGACTTGAAAGATCTGCTTACAAAGGAACCAGTTCTGAAGTTTTATGATCCAATGAGACCTATTAAGATCTCATCAGATGCATCACAGAGTGGGCTTGGAGCTGTTCTTCTGCAGAAGTATGATGAGTGGCAGCCTGTTGCATATGCATCACGATCCATGACAGACGCAGAGACAAGATATGCACAGATTGAAAAAGAACTGCTCAGCATAACGTACGCCTGTGAGAGATTTCACCAGTTTGTGTCTGGGCAGGCCATCAGTGTTGAAACTGACCACAAGCCACTGATAGCGTTGTTCCAAAAACCACTAAATGACTGTCCACTGAGAATCCAAAAAATGATGATCCGGCTGCAACGTTACACGCTTAACGTGATGTACACACCTGGCAAGCTGATGTACACAGCTGACACATTATCCCGAGCTGTTGATCCGAATGAGCCAGCGAACACCAAGATGGATGATGATGTAAGAGCATATGTGAGCATGGTCACAAGTGCACTTCCTGTCGCAGAAGGGAAGATGGAGCTCATCAGAACGGAGACAAGCAAAGATGGAACGTTACAAGCACTGCGCAAAACCATCATAGATCGATGGCCCAGCTGTAAGCAAAACTGCTCACCTGTTATTCATGAGTACTGGAACTGCAGAGCAGAACTGTCTGTAGTGGATGATGTGGTGTTCAAGGGAAGTAAAATTGTCATCCCAAAGAGCCTGCGAGGAGAGATGCTCAAAAAGATACACGCAGGGCATCTTGGCATGGAAAAATGTAAAAGGAGAGCACGTGAGGTGATGTACTGGCCACGGATTAATCAGGATGTGACAAATGAAGTGTCAAACTGTTCAACATGTCTGACATATCAAGCAAGCAATCCTGCCGAGCCACTAAAGCCGCACCCAGTGCCAGACCGACCATATCAGAAAGTGGGGGCTGACCTCTTTGTGTCTGGAGGAAAGGACTATATTGCAGTCACAGACTACTACTCTTTGTATCCGGAAGTATGTAGACTGCAAACAACAACAGCAGAGGCTGTAATCACCTCTATGAAAGCTGTATTTGCACGACACGGTGTGCCAAGTGAAGTGTTCACAGACAATGGACCACAATTCTCCAATATTAGGTTTGGACAGTTTGCCAAGGAATGGGACTTTGTTCACACAACATCAAGCCCGCACTACCCACAATCTAATGGACTAGTGGAAAAGTCCGTCCAAACAGTGAAGAGGCTGATGAGTAAGGCGAGAGACAGTGGTGCTGACTTCTACCAAAGCCTGCTAGTATACCGCACAACACCACTTGAGTGTGGTATGTCATCAGCACAGCTTCTTATGGGACGACGCCTGAGATCAAACCTGCCCATTCAGGATAATCTGCTTAAAACAAAAGAGGGAAACAGCGTGAAGAAGTTTAAGGAGCAACAAAAAGCAAAGCAGAAGTTCTATTATGACAGAGGAACAAAAAACCTACCTGAACTGCATGCTGGGGATCAAGTGAGATTCAAAGACAAAACCAACACATGGGCACAGAAAGCAACTGTTCTAAGGAAAGATCAACCACGATCATACATCATTCAGAGAGAAGATGGAGCTATGCTGAGAAGAAATCGCCGAGATCTTCTTAAGGGACCAGTAGTAGTGGAGCAGAGGTTGGAGGCTGCTGAACAACTCCAACACACACATGAGACACTATCACCTGAAACACCTATGCATACACAAGAACAAACACTGAGAAGATCTGTAAGACAAGTAAAGCCACCTATGAGACTGATTGAAGAGATGTAATGTGTTGACATGTTGTTTGGAAGATGATGTCATAGTATCTATGCAAGTTTCACTATGTTTGGTTACTAGTGTTGAATGGACCATAATTGTTGAAAACTAGTTGTGTTGTTAACGTTACTTTGATAAAGCCTGGTTTAACAAGTAAAAAACAAATAGAGACTGTTTATGTTTGTGAAAGTAGGTATGTTATTTTATTGTTGAAAAAAAAGGAAGATGTAATGATAACAGCAAATCCTTATTTGCCTAGTATCATGTTTTATGTTGTTAATACTCCTAGACTGCAGGGGGAGCTAGAGAGCAGAGGGAGTTACCTCTGAGTAGACTGTGATGGCGAAGCTTTGTTTACATGTGAACCACAGTTCGATAAAATACCTTCTCTTCAAGTAATGGTGTCATTCTTAAGAACCCATAACAACATAAAGAAACAAGACAATGATCAACAGACGTGTCTGCGTCTCATTATTTCAGCTGTTTAATCGTTTGGAGTTGAGCGCACCAGGTTGTCTTTTCTCCTTTTTCTCCAATTTCTTTCTTGTGCCTATAATCTCTAACCCATGATCTATAATCTATAATCTGTAATGACAGGGCTCCAGTCCTGCAGGTTTTAGATGTGTCCTTGATCCCACACAGCTGATTTCCTCCTGATTGGAAACCTGAGCCTGCTGGGCCTGAACACCTCCCTCTGCAGCTGGATCCTGGACTTTCTGACGGAGAGGCCTCAGACAGTCTGGCTCGGTAGCAGCACCTCCAACACCACCAAACTGAGCCCTGGAGCCCCTCAGGGCTGATGATGGTCTCCCTCCGCTGTGTTTATAGGGAGACGGGGAGGAGCGGCGAGGGGAGATCAGCTGGGCTCGTGAGCTGTCAGGCTGTGCGACTGAGTCAGCTGTCAAAACAAACCAATAAATGTGGAAATTGGCAGTACATACCTGCGTGTGCGTGTATTTGTGCCTGGTGTATTCCACATCGCCGATGACGCGACTGTGGTGGATCTCATCAGCAAGAGAGTTCACTGCCCACTGAACATCATGGATCCTCTGTGGAGGTCGTCAAGAGCTCCAGATTCCTTGGTGTCCACCTGGTCCCTCAACACCAGCTCCATAACTAAGAAGACCCAGCAGCGTCTCTACTTCCTATGGAAGCTGAGGAAAGCCCATCTCCCTCCATCCATTCTCACCACCATCTACAGAGAGACTATCGAGAGCATCCTGAGCAGCTGCATCACTGTCTGGATGGTAACGGCACCGTATCGGATCACAATGCTCTACAACTGTTAGTGAGAGCAGCTGAGAGGCTGGAGCCTCTCTTCCCTCCATCAGACACCTGTCACACCTGCTGCATCGGCAAAGCCACCAGCATCGTGGGGGACCCCACACACCCCTCACACACTCTCTTCAACCCCCTGAGCTACAGGCGACCGTAGTGCATCTGTAACCGGAAGGTCGCCAGTTCGATCCCCGGGCTCTCCGTCCTGGTCGTTGTGTCCTTGGGCAAGACACTTTACCTACCGCCTACTGGTGTTGGCCAGAGGGGCCGATGGTGCGATATGGCAGCCTCGCTTCTGTCAGTCTGCCCCAGGGCAGCTGTGGCTACAACTGTAGCTGCTCCACCAGTGTGTGGATGTGAGAGTGAATGAACAGTGGCATTGTAAAGCTCTACATAAATGCAATCCATTATTATCATTCTTCACCCTGCTGCCTTCTGGAAAGGTACCAGAGGCCTCACTGCCAGACTGTGGACCAGCCTCTTGGTTGGAAGGACAATAAACCCGATGCACAGTCCAGGCCCGGCGCTGTAATCATCAGGATTGGGTAACGACCTCATTACCTTTGAATTAGCACGGTACTACCGACAACACATGATGGTGGCCTTAACCAAAAACAGTGAAGACTTTGAGTGTTTGACCATCTGCAGTACAAACGACTGAGAGAATCAGGATTGGACGTCTGTGATCTCCCAGCGTTAAAAACAGACACGTCAGTGAACTGTGATCACGCCTGATCAAACACAGAGTACACCTGGAAACAATCAGCTAACTTTTAACACGTCTGTCGCTAACGTAAAGGAAGTTTCCGTCACCGATGATGGCGGTGACTCTTTTAGCGAGACATCAGAGGCTTCGGTAACCGTTTGGTCGGATAACGCTGACACCATCACACAGCGACCAAAGCAGCTAAAGTTAATTAAAGGTTTCAGAAGTTCAGATTTATTTCATAAGGGAGAATTCTGAGGTGCTGTTCAGCATGAACGATGGTCAGCCTGCTGATCGTGTGAGCCATTAAGGCTCGCATGGATTGAGGAGAACTGAGGGTTGAAGTTTCTGGGAAGGAATCTCATCTACAGGTGGTTGAAAGCTGATGTCGTAGGCCTCCACCTCTGTGATAGTCCTTCACCGTGGACGTGGACGGCCTCTCCACGCCTCGCAGACCCTCAGAACGTGAAGTTCCTCAGAGAGTGTCCGTCCTCCGTCAGGTGGAGCGGTGTCGCTGAGTCTGAGCAGTCAGAGCAGTCCTCACGCTGAACGCATGATGCTGTGCCGTGCTGGCTCACGATTAACGGGTCAGTAACTACAGTCCAAGAAGCGCAGACAGATCTTGTGGTAGGAGATCAAACTGGTTAATGTGGAAGCATCTGCAGAATCTCCTCCCACAGCGATAAAATGACGTCTGAACTATGAAGCCGTTTAGCATGGAGACATTCCCTTCACTGACTCGCTGTCCATCGCCATCATCAGCTAATGACAGAAAGGACTAGCTGTGAAAACAAGTCCCTACTTTCTCTGCACAGACACACAAATGAAGAACTCTGGATATTTTCTTTATTTGATCTTTGATGAAGGACAGATATGTGGAGACAAATCAAGCAGAGTTACACACAACATATATTAGTGTTAGACCGAGCCAGAGGCTCTTATCCTCCTCTTCCTCCTCTACTCCTTCTTCTGAGGGAATGAGGCGATGAGGAGCCAGTACAGAGAGTAACAGGTTCCTGCGGACAGAACACAAACCAACACTTTACTTCTCACCGTGGCACGCTCGCATCTTTCAGCCCTTCTTCATCTGCACCTCCTCTTTAAACTTTATTACCTTCACACTCTTCACCTTCCTCAGCCAGAGCATTTGACCCACCTGCTCTCATATCAGCTACAACCGTCTTACTATCTTTTAGTATCCTTGTTGGTGATCGTGTGCTGTGATGTGACCCTGAATGCTGTCTGATGCTCATGTTGCACCCTGCTAACACTCACAGACGAAACATCCGTAAAGGTCTGAGCTGTTTCCACACATGCTTTGTTTCTGTCACTAATGCGAGCTTTGTCCTCCTGCACCACAGAAATGCACCTGCTGCAGCGTTCCTCACCTGCGATGGTTAGCGTCATGGTTGCCCGGTAGAGCAGAACATCGCCGGTTCCTCCTTTGATGTGGACCGGCAGCCCGTTGTCCTCCTGTAAGTGCAGGAAACACACGTGCTCGGGTTACACGTATGAAACACCTGAGGCCGGCTGGACGGGTGACGATCGTTCTTACCTGGAAGATTTTCTGGGATTCGGGGACCTTGTTCTTCAGCTGTCTGGCTGAGCTGCTGAAGGCTCGGCTGGCCAGACGTGGAAGTTTCTGGAAACACAGAAAAGCAGCAGAGTGAAGGAAAGATCGCCCGCCTGTCAGGCTGCTGTACTGTGCATGTACAGCAGCCGTCTCATTGGTCCAGTTCATTTAACTGTGAAGCCCAGCGGACAGCTGGCAGCGTCAGCCACCTGTGTCACCGTCCACCTGTCAGTCAAAGAGGCCACGCCCCAAATTTAATCCTTAATGAAGTCAAGGTGGTTATAAAACGCTATAAAAAGTTGTTACCAAGGGGGGCGTTATCCATGGAGGTTTTGTATCACCTGCTTTAAATTTTTAATAACACCTGAGTCCTGAACCTGGAGGCGGGGCTCAGGGCCTAACCCTAACCCTGAGGCCTCTGGCTGACCTGACAGAGCCGTGAAGCACCTGTCTGTGCTTCCTGTGGTCCAGGAAGGAGCCACCTGGAAGCCACTTAGCACAAAGCTGCTGTGCAAGAACAGAGAAAATGAAAGCAAAGCTTTACATGGCAAAGCCAAACCCTGTTTTCTTAATACGTTCTTAAAAATCATTGATTATCCTGGATTTTTCTGTGAGGACTGAAACTGTGCTGAAAATATTCCCACACAAACAGTTATTTTATTCACTGTGAAAGTCGGGGTGTCTCCAGGGTTTTTAAATCCAGAATATTTGGCCTGAAATAAATCCAGCACACATGTGACCCCCTGTCCTCACACAGAGGGACTCCAAGACAAGCAGCTCCACGCTCATTGCTTCACTCAATATCATTAAAATCCTAATCAAGCAAAAGTCCAGACAGACCTCACCCCGTGTAAAAGTCACGTCCTCAGCTTTTGGGCTCATTTCAGAATCGCTCTGTTTCCCAGGCCGTGAGCACCAGCTGCATCTGAGACAAGCTGGCCACTTATATGACGTGAAGAAACATAATGCAGTTTATTTTGTGTTAGGGAGGATTAGGTTTTGTATACTTTATTACTCCCCTGTAGGGAAATTACTCTCTGCATTTAACGCATGCACTCAGCGAAGCGACAGGCGGACGGTGCCTTGCTCACGGGTACTTTAGGGTAGCCGTTCGGTAGATTTGAACCCCCAAGCCTCTGATCATGGGGGCAAAGGCTCTACCTGCTGAGCTATCTCCTCCCACCAAGGAGGGCAATGTTAAAATAAGTTCTTTAAAGGATTTAATATGAAGGCAAAACTAAACATGCTGTGTTAGTGACACACGTGTCTGCATGTGTGCACAGAGAGGACCCGTGTGTTCATTTGGCAGTTCAATGAAAGGCTTCAGTTAGTTAAGAGAGAGAGAGGGAAAATAGTCTTCTTATACAATATTTGAAATTCAAAAACAAAACAAACACTACATTTTAGGAAATAACTGAGTGTTTTCTTGTTTATATGTTTGTTTTGTAATAACTGAACATTGAAGTTTCTCACTAAAATGTCTCCTTACAGCTTTTGTTTGTCTGGAATTAAAAACGCTCGATCATCCAGGCCAGTAAATCCCAGAAGGTTGATTCTGTTCATCTGGACATTTCAGAAACGTTTCATCATCATCAGGTGACGTCTTCAGTCTCAGCTGACTGCGGGTTATAAACAGGACAATGTCTGAAACCAGCAGCACAGGATGAGCTGAATGAGGCTCGTTTCTGCGTCTGACTGCAGGTGTTGGCAGGTCGTTCACGCCTCGTTTGTTTTTATATCTTAAATCTGACATTTGAAAGCGATCGCTTCCTTGTTCCTCACGCAGAGACAGACGCGGCCCTCACGGTCGCTCGTCCATCAGCAGCAGCCAGACCCAGTTTGTCTGGGGTCAGGTTAATGGTCTGACGTGGCTAAAACACGCGGCCTCTCGTCCTCGTGTCGCTTGAACGCGTCTTTCAGCTTTAACAACTTTAAAGAAGAAGAAGAAGAAGTTGTCTTTTTGTGTTTCTTGGTGTGTGAGAGGGTGGGGGGGATTTTATTTTGAAAACAACTTCCTGTCTGTCATTTCGTCTGACTGTGCAGCAGCAGCGGTGTCTCTTTAAGAACGCTGCATGACTTTTTAATCGCCCACTAAGGTCACCTCGGGTAGCTGAGGGGCGTGACTGACAGCGCTGAGAGCCAATCACAGAGCCTGGAACTGATGCTTAGACCTATCCAGAGTCAGAGGCAGTGTGTGTGTGTGTGTGTGTGAGTGTGTGTGTGTATGTGTATGTGTGTGTGCGTGTGTGTGTGTGTGTGTTTGTGTGCGTGTGTGTGTGTGTGTGTGTGTGTGCGTGTATGTGTGTGTGTGTGTGTATGTGTGTGTGTGTGTATGTGTCTGTTTGTGTGTCTGTGTGTGTGCGTGTGTATGTGTGTGTGTGCGTGTTTGTGTGCGTGTGTCTGTTTGTGTGCGTGTGTGCGTGGGTATGTGTGTGTGTGTGTGTGTGTTTCTGTGCGTGTGTTTGTGTGTGTCTGTTTGTGTGTCTGTCTGTGTGTGTGTGTGTGTTTGTGTGCGTGTGTGTGCGTGCGTGTGTGTGTGATGAGAGAAAAAAAATGTGTGTGCAGTCCTAACACAACATGCAAGAACATCCAGAGGTTCAGAGGTTAAAGGTCAGATACAGCTCATACAGGAGTGGTTAATGTAACTTGAGAGTGAGGTAGTTTTACGCCTCACAGGTAAAGGTGAAGACACGACGGCTTCAGGAACATGGCCGCTCTCCTGAACACGTCCGCAGGGTTAAACTGAGGAAACTTGGATCTTTAAGGGCGATCGTGGCCCAAGAGGTGGGAGTTCACCTTGTACTTGGAAGGTTGCCGGTTCGAGCCCCGGCTCGGACAGCCTTGGTCGTTGTGTCCTTGGGCGAAACTTTGTGTAAAGCGCTACACAAATACAGGCCATTTACCATTTTAAGCTCGAATTAGTTTGTGTTAACGAGCTGCGTCCTACAGAAGCTGACCTCTGCTGAGTCTCATCCTCCAACACAAACGTGCGCAGCTGGATGTCTGAGCGGTTGTTCCTACTTCTACACCTGCGTGACGTAGATGGACGAAGCCGCTCGCTCGGCATCTGACGGTGATGTTGGCGTCGCTGGGACCCGAGCGTACTCGCATATGTGGAAAGTGAAATCTCTGCTTTACAGTTTTCCCGCTTATTTCTTTTTTCGATAAATTAGACGGATGAAGCTCCACGTGAAGAGGAAGATGAATGACAGTGAAACCCTGAGCAGGTCAGCGGCGCCCTGCTGGATGTCGGGGGACGAACACGGGAAAAGATTTCACGAAGACTGCAGTGATTTCACCGAGAGCCGACTTTGTTTGGCTAACCTGAGACTCTGATCAGTGCAGCGGGAGAGTGTTTCAGGCTGAGGATGTTTATCCTGCACTGAGTCCAGCTCACTGAAACCAGCTGCTGTGACATTTAGCATCTGTCACCCATGAGGGAGAGTGTCCCTAACCGACCAATCAGCACGCAGTATCGGCTTCGCTGTGAGAAAATCTGAAGGACGTTTGTGCGGTTTTCTTTCAGGTCATCGATGTGCATCATAGATAAAATGGTTTTATCTGGAAGCAGCGCCTTCATTAATTTTAATAATAATAATATTACTGGAATAGTGACAGTTTCTTTCTTTCTGTGTAAACAGTGCTCCAAGGACTCGACTCCTTTCTTGAAGAAGTTATTTTATCCTTTTCACTCCCTCCCTGTGATTCATTGCAGTTTTTGGAAGAAAAGGATTTTGACAGGAAGTGGACGTGCCAGCGGATCAGCTCCAGCAGGATGTTCAGAAAGACACTGTGTCAGAATATCTGTGGCTGTGATTGGTCCTCGTGGCTTGGAGTGACCCGTCCAGCGTCTCCTTGACTGCTTGGACTCTGCTACAGCAGCTTTGCATGATTCAGAGTTCAAAATAATCCTTCTTTGTCTCACTTTGGATCTCAGCAGCTGCTCAGTCTGAAACAAGCTGTTTTAGCCCCGCCCCTTCTAAGGCCATCATGAGATATCGAAGCTCAACAGCAGGTCTCTTCTGATAGAAACGCTGCTGACTGTCCTGTGAATGTGACCCACTGTGGACCCACTGTATGCAAAGAACTGGTTTCCATAACATCCCTCTGGTGACGTATGGTTGGCGGTTCAGGTCTTTATCAGGAACAAAGCCCCCCTTCACATTTTCCTAAACTCGATCTGTGCTGGGCCAACTGCAGGTCCCGGGCCTTATGTTGGACACCCCTGCTTTGTGCCAGCTGTCTGCTGACGGTCACGCGGCCACATTAAGAGCGTCGTGCAGGTGTTTGGCTCACAGAGGTCACTGCTGCGTAAACTGGTGACCTTCGATCTGATCCTCAGAGCTCTCACCAGCACTTCTCACGAGCCTTTAAAATCATGACACATGTTGTACACACACACACACACACACACACACACACACACACACACACACACACACACACACACAGGTGCTATAACACCAAACAATGCAACAGCTCTAGCCCCTGTGTTAGTGCGGTGGACAGAATATTAGGAACGTTTGAAGCAAACAGCCTCTCTCTCTCTCTGCTGTGTGTGCGTCATTGTGGACGTGCTGCTGCACTGTGTGACTAACAGGTGAGCAACAGGTGTGTGCGAGAGAAACGAGGTGGAAACAGCTGCAGCCCGTCAACAGATCCTCTATCGTTAAAAACTGATAATGCAGACGGAGTAAACCTGAGCTGCTGATCCAAAGGTCAGGCCTGATCGCGGCGCCCTGCGCGCTGTCTGCCCTTCAGCTCGTCTAACTCACATTAGATATGCCGAAGCTTCACACACACACACGCACACACACGCACACACACACACGCACACACAGAAGTGTGAGAAAAAGAAGAAAAAGAAGAGCTGTAGTTACCACGAGGTGATTCATGTCGAGCTGTGCTGCCTCTCTTCAACCTCACAAGGACATGCGCACACACACAGAGTCTCAGTGTTTCTGACACGCTGCCAAACTACGATCTGCTGCAGAGGCCAAACTGTCTGCGCTCGGCAGGAAGTAAACACGACACTGCAGCTTTGCATTGTGCAAAAGTCTTGAGCCACCCAAGCAGTCGGGCTTTGGCGTAATGCTTAAGTGCTCTTGAGCAACATTTCTCCCACTTTGTGGAACTCTGTTTTTCTCTCATGAATCATTCAAACATTAAAGGCTTCAAGGGATGAAGCAGTGTGTCTGTGCGTCACAGCTTCCTTTACGCTCTTTTTTCTGTCAGTAACAAAGAACATTGTTTTAGTTGAAACACAAAAAAGGAAGTGGAGGAGAAAAGAGGAAGTGTCAGACCTACAAAATAAACTATCTACAGCATCTGAAAGTCATGCTCTTATGGTCCAGATGTCAAGAGGAATCTATTAACGTGTCCCTTAAGACAAAAACGTTCAGACGTGAACTCACATACAAGGTCTTAAATAATCAGGCCCCATCTTATCTTAATGACCTTGTAGTACCATATCACCCTATTAGAGCACTTCGCTCTCGCTCTGCAGGCCTACTTGTTGTTCCTAGAGTATTTAAAAGTAGAATGGGAGGCAGAGCCTTCAGTTTTCAGGCCCCTCTTCTGTGGAACCAGCTTCCAGTTTGGATTCAGGAGACAGACACTATCTCTACTTTCAAGATTAGGCTTCAAACTTTCCTTTTTGCTAAAGCATATAGTTAGGGCTGGACCAGGTGACCCTGAACCCTCCCTTAGTTATGCTGCAATAGACGTAGGCTGCCGGGGATTCCCATGATGCACTGGGTGTTTCTTCTTTACTCACTATGTGTTAACAGACCTCTCTGCATTTAATCATTACTTATAGACTACTTGCACTAGGGCATGTGACGTATTTCCGTTTCCAAATAGTACCGCTTGTGCGTTTCCGGTACGTTTGCTTATCTATCGGTAGCTATGCTAATGTCGCTTCAGAATGAGTATAAAAAGGAAAGTATTTAAAACAGAACATTTTCAAAAACAGGAGAAGAAATACTCCGAGCATTGCTGTGTCCCACTTTGTTCAGCTTCAGCCAAATTTAATGGCATACTAAGTTTTCATGCCTTTCCGACCCATTCCGACTTGAGAAGACAATGGCTGGTAAATATACGCCGGGATCATTTCACGATCACCTCTCACACCAGGGTCTGCTGCAGACACTTTGCCAGTGATCAACTCATAGAGCCAACAACCCTCGATGGTCGAAGGCGGCTTATTAAAGGTGCTGTACCAACACTTTTTGAGTGGAATGGCTATAAAGTTGAACCACCGCGGCGTAGTGTTTGGGAGAGAACGGAGCGACGCCCTGAACTAGTTCCTCCTGACGATCAAGAAGAGCAAAGTCTTACAAGAGATCATGACTACTGCTCAGTCCCTGAGCCGTCTGCATTGGACATATCAGCATCAGCTGCAGAAGACCTGTCCAAAGACGTGGAGACTCTGAGGAAGGAAATACAGGAGTTACGTGTCCAGCGAGAATTTGGGTTACAGCGTTTTGCTGGCTCCGACACTGACATCCGATTCTATACCAGGTACATCTAAGTTCTATTCAAGCTAACTGTTTAAAATATACCAAGGTCACCATCAGTTAAATTTCGAAAGTTTTTCCAGTCTTAATGAAAACAAAATAGAAATGTACTTTTTCTCTGCTGATTGTATGTTTTATGTAGATGCTTTAGTATTTAAACGATATCCTAATGCTACAGGTAAAATACAACACCAAATACTCTTAATCAAACTATTTTATACAGCATTCCATTAGCATATTTGTCACAGTTCACA
Source organism: Aulonocara stuartgranti (assembly GCF_965226115.1). NCBI lineage: Eukaryota > Metazoa > Chordata > Actinopteri > Cichliformes > Cichlidae > Aulonocara > Aulonocara stuartgranti. Next base: position 1,600,242 of record NC_138950.1, read on the forward strand.
TTATTTTTATGTCAGTGTGTAATGTTAATTAATGATTGACATGATGTATGTCTCTCTCGTGAATAGATTTCCAAGCTATGATCATTTGATGGCATTCTGGGTTTTGATTGAGCCTTGCATCTATAAAATGATCCGGGTTTCAAGAGCCAAGTCAGCTGCCAATCGGAACGAAGAAGTGTTGACACCTGCACGCACATCAACAGTAGGTTATGGGTTTGTTGGTAGTTAGAACTAGAGGTGTAATGTTATTGTATTTATGTACAATAACATTACATTATGTACAGTAGCATACATACACAGGTGTATGTATGCTAGACTCAGTATCCTTTACATACATACACCTGTGCACTACAGCACCTCATTGTTTACCCCATGGTACAGTATGGTATGCCTAACCATTACAAAACATTTAGCCAAGAAAAGCATAATTTTACTAGTTCATAGCTTAAGGAGTAACATTTTCCCTTTTGTTTTCACCTTCCAGAGGCAGCTGCTACAGCCAATTGATGAGTTTTTTCTTTTCCTGGTTTTCCTGTCAGTTGGTTTGAAGGAGAGGGACCTGGCACACCGATTTAACATACACCAGTCCACAGTGAGCCGCATTATTGCAACATGGACAAATTTTCTTGCCACTGCACTGGGGTCTCAGTGCATCTGGCTTACACGTGAAGAAGTGCAAGCTTACCTCCCTGAGGAATTCAAAGATTTCTCAGACACCCAGATGGGCTTCCTAATCACTGATTGTTGTAAATGCAAAGTGTACTGCCCACCTTTTCTATCTAAGCAGAAGCAGATGCCAGCATACCAGGTTAAGGAGACGCAGGCCATAGCCAGACTCAGGGTACATGTGGAGCGAGTCATTAGGAGGATCAAACAGAACAAACTTTTTGATAGCATCATTACCATGTCACATGTTTATAATATCAACCAACTGTTTGCAGTGGCATGTATGCTGTCAAATTACCAGAACACAGCATTAGTTAAAAAATGGGTTAAGTGAGACAAGATGGATTTTTCCCAAGACACCAGTGCCAGTACAAGTAACTTATGGAAAATGACCTGCAGCTGAGGCCACTACAGTTGCATTTCTTCCTTCTCAGCTGACAATACTTGATTACAGAACTGGTACTTGAGTGCTGATAGTTGAGTTTCAGTTATTGATAATTCAAATTCATTGCAAATGTTTAATGTTAATAATACTGTTTAATTATATTACTATATTACTATTCAGATTCAACAAAACTGTTTATCAAAATTATAAAGTAAATCACTAAATCGTTTTAAAACCATAAGTGACATTGAACTTTTGGAACATCAAAAATACCATTTGTCATTTTCTACAGTTCAGTTATTGTCTAAATGTATATCAGTATGCTAACCATGGAGTTTTAAATACTTACCATGTAAATAAGTTCTGCACAAATTCAACGTTTTAATGTGTGTTTTTAAAAATTAAATTGATGCCATTGCTTAAATAACAGTTTATTGATGTCACATAAAAGTAACATGTAACAACAAAAGAATTCATGAAATATATTGAAAATAAAACATCAGTTATTTTGTTCCAGCCTGAAGGATCTGTTTTTCTTTTTGCTGTTTTCACTGTTCATTTTTTCAAACACGGGTATCTTGGCATATATATGTAAAAAAAGAAATAGTCTGCCTTTTCTCTGATTGCATTGTGCACATCTGTATCCATGTATATTCTTTGCACTAGGTAGTCCTCTTGTGCCCACACAACAAAGTCACACCACTGCATCCCACTGATGAGCAGTTGTCCTTGCACTTGCCAGTAATATGCGTGGCTCTTTTTTAGTTTAGGGGTACCACGTTCCATCTGCACATATTTGCAGTCAATAAAGTTTTGTACATTGGGACATTTGAATTCGACGAAGCCAAACTGGGGGTATTCATTGGGGTCAAAAACAACACCATCAGGAGATGCAGCAAGCAATGGGGTGAATGACCAGACCACAGGGTGAGTAGTTAACATTCATTAGCCTACTATACTCTGCTGCTATTGCAGGCTCCATCTCAGTTCCTCTCCTCATGTCTGCTGTCTGCCTTGTTCCCTTCAATATACGCTCTGCTAGTGACTCGGCCGAGCTCTGGCCTCTGACGTGACACACCTCCCGAAACCTAGAGGCAGTCACTCTGGGCCTGCGGAGCTGATGCCACTCAGACGAAGAGCTTTGCTCACGTATAGCTTCCTCTATTTTGTGAGCCATTTCCAGAGTTACAGACAAGCTTTTCAGATGCAGAAGCTCTTCTTCTGAGCACACAAACACACAATCTGATGGCAAGATGTCATACCCCTCCAGAGGCAAGTGCGGTGTTGGTGGTGCATCGCGGTGTAGTGTGATGTACCGGGTTGTCAAAACCGGCTGCTGATATGACAGAACACTGCCCTCCTGCACCAGCCCAAAGCCACTTTCCACAAGCTGCTTGTCAGGTCTCATGTTCATTGTGGTCACAAGTGGCCTGTCCTCAATATTAAATTTTGCATATGCCTCCGTTATTCTGAACAAGCAGGGATCTGGTAACGGACCCACCATGCCTCTGTAGAAGCCACTCCTAAAGAAAACCTCAATGACAATAATGTAAGGAAGAAGGTTGTTATACTGAACAACAACTAAACTAAAAACTAAAAGGTGTAAAACAGTGGTGCATAAGTTAGAGACTGGGATGTATATGTACATGACTGAGTTAGCCGTCTTCAGAAAGTGTAATGTTGTATGTAAATTAATACCTATTCTGACACATGTATGTATGAAAAAAATAGCAACATACATTTGTAACACATGAAACCAAATTTTACAAATGTAATTACCGTACTCCAGTCTGGGCCATCCTATTTGGTACCGGCTTAGTGAAGATCATGGAGTTGATGGGTCCTGGCCTCACACCCTAACAGAAGACACATTTACTATGGATGGTGTTGCTGTTCATATGTAAACATGGACTAATTCAAAAACTTTAACCTCATTTAAATTACCACTGTCCGTGGCTTGTGCCATTGCTGTTCAGATTCCGTGCAGCTATGCACAGGGGGGACAACCGGCACTCTGAGTTGTGAGTAGTGTGCTGTTTGGAAGAGCAGTGCCACTGTGTGATTGCACATAACAGCGCCTGCCACACAGGAGCACTGGCTATGTGTCAGTATCACCGGCGATGAATCCAGAAGCTTAATCTAAGAAGAAAGAACGAAAATTAAAAATGTAACATCTTCATGGAAGAGCTGAACAGGAACATAGTTCAGTGTTATGGTTACGTACCCTCCTGAATGCTTAGTGTTTCCTTCTCTCCCTATTAAAACAACTTAACCATGCTTGATAACTGTAATAACTTAGATTGTGTATATTTGCAGTATTAACTTGTTGTCAAATGTTTCTGATCACCCAAACACACGTTGATTTAACTATCTGACTAGTCAAATTAGGAGTGATAAAGCAGGGAGACAAGGAAAACATTCAAGTTGATGGGCCTTTAGGAATGAACTTAACTAATGCTTAAATGAACTGAACCCCACAGAACGGGGATTAACAACTTTACACAGCTTCCTGCCTACACTTAGTCTGTGTGGTGCCTCACTCTTCCTCATCGACCTGTAGCACAGGGCTCTCACACCGACCTCCCCTGACAACCTGTCTTTATTGGACACTGAATAAAGATACAAGTACCATTAGCATTATTTCTGTATTACTCATTTCAGCATGTCTTAAACATATATATTTTACACTTAGCAAGAGTAGCATTAGGTAGTTAACTACCTCCATAGTTAGCCAACTACCTAACGCTATTATAACAGTGTCTAACAACAAAAGTGACATTAGTTAAGAAAACCTCAACTATAGTTTAGGACGACATAAAACACCGTTTAAGAAAACATGTAATGTAGAGAACTGACATCAAATGAAGGACATAGCGGAGTAACGTAGTGTTTGCATTTGACGTTAGCTAGCGTTTCTTTGTCGGTTAATTTACGTTTTCTTACCTTCGTAGTTGTGTATATATGATGCAGCATATAACTTAAATCCTTTATCTAATTTGCTGGCGGGGGTAGTCGTCACTCTGCAAATCCGATGAACATCGGTGATGTTCAATTTTGGGAGCTCTTGTAGGCATCGAGTGTAGAACGTCGCCATGGTTTAACCGCACCGGAAGCACTGGGGCAGGACTACATAGAACGCGGAAGTGTTAGTGCAAGTAGTCCATTATTATCTCTGTCTCTCTTCCACAGCATGTCTTTATCCTGTCTTCCTTCTCTCACCCCAACCAATCACAGCTGATGGCCCCGCCCCTCCCTGAGCCTGGTTCTGCCGGAGGTTTCTTCCTGTTAAAAGGGAGTTTTTCCTTCCCAGGTGATCATCTGGCTGCTGGGTTTCTCTGTATGTATTATTGTAGGGTCTATCTTCCAATATAAAGCACTTTGAGGTGACTGTTGTAATTTGGCGCCGTGTAAATAAAACTAAATTGAATTACCAGGACAAACAGAGGGAACGACTCTGGGCTAAAAGGCACTCAGTAAGAAGAGTCTGATGAGGCCGAGCACACAGAAGGGAGCCTTCCTCTCAGGCCGCCGTGCCGAGTCCTGCAGCCGGCTCGGCTGACCTGCTTCCATCACTCATGGGATCTCATGGCAGAGGGATCTGTACTTCTACTTAATTACAGATACTTGTGTTAAAAATACTCCAGTATAACCTGAAGTACTCATTCAACTTCTTTACTCAAGTAGAGGTGAAAAAGTACAGAGTGTGAAATGTACTCAGAGTAAGGAAGTAAGAAGCAGCACCACGTTGCTAGCACCTATTTTAATGCACAGCTAAATATAATATGAGTGCATGAGAATACAAATGATCCTTAATCTAAATTCTGATTGTCATGAATGTACTCGAGTACATTAGAAGAGAATAGAAACATCTGTGTTGCATGATGGAGGGTGACCTGGCCTCCACAGCTAAACAGAAACATGAGGCGAGTCGAGGGTTACAGTGAGAGGCAGCAGGAACATGAAGACCTGCTGAGTGAAAGCAGAAGTCCTCGGAGGCTGTACAGCCACCCAGGGTTTAAACTGCTCCACCTCTGTCAGGTGGAGGGAAGTGAAGCACAGCCTGTGCTTCCCCTGAGCACTCAGAGCTTGTTTAATCTCAGAAACACTGAGCTGAGTTTCACTTCTTGCTTTTTGAGAAATATCTGAGTGAAACTGTCAGAGCTGCTCAGTGCAGCAGCTGCAGCCGCCCAGCTCCACCTCAGAGCCTCCATCACCACACACAGGTAAGGAGACAGCGCCGTGATGTTTGGTAAAGTGCTGCAGGAGGGAGAGCGATCGCCTCCGGTCTGGTCTGATCCTGAAGTCTTGTGTTTTCTTCAGCAGCTTTGCAAACTTAAGCCGTGCTGCAAACCTCCCAAACAGCCTCACTAATCACACTGCTGTGAACTTTAACCTTTCACCTGCTAACTCACAGTCTGAGAAGGAGCTTGTGGTTTTGATGCTTTGACTTCGAGGTGAGTTTCCTGCTTGTGAATAATCTCTCGCTGCAGAAACGGTTCCCAGACTGATGGAGCAACAGTCTCGCCTCCTTAAGCTGCCAAATCCTCTGCTTTTGCCGCTCACACGGATGATGATCAGCACCACCTGATTCCAGTGGAAGCAGCGGTGTAGGGCGTAGTTGGTCTCAGGAGAGTAATTGGAAAATACATTTCTACTTCAGCTCTGTTTTGTGTTGCAGTCTGGAGGAGATGCACCGCTCACTGCTGCCCCTGCTGGTCAGCCTGAGTCCTGCTATTCTGTTCCTGTTGCCTGGCATCATTGTGACACAGGAAGGACTCTGGGAGGACTACAAATATGGCCACGGTGACCTGGACAACCACAATTTCTGCACCTGGAAGTGCCTCATGTTCACGCTGCAATGGCCGGGCACGTTTTGTCAGGTGAGCATTGGGCTGTGCATCAGGAAATGGTGGTGTTCCCCTTCACAGTAAAAGCTGCGACTTCTGAAACATCTGCAGCGGTCAAATTTAAGAAGAGCTAAAGACATAAATACACACACTGAAAATATCCTTTAAACAATGACGTGTTTGTGTCCTTTAAGAAGGGAAACCAGGAAGAGGCAAAGTAAAAGAAATGAGGCTGAAAAGGAAACGAGCCATAAGAGAGTAGGAATGGAGAGGGTAGGGAAAAAGAAGGCAGGAAGGTGGCGAGTTCTTCTTCTGTGGTGTCTAACATGCTGTCTGTCCCTCAGTCTCTGAACAACGTGAGTCTCTGCAGGATTCCTCCAACCGTCAACAACTGGACCATCCACGGCCTTTGGTAACCCCACCCTGCTGCAGCAGCTGAGATTACTCCCAGTGTTCAGACTGATCAGTGTTATTGATCCTGGGTTGTCCTGTTGATTTCATTGGCTGTTTGCGTTTGTGCCTGCAGGCCCCTCCACGCTAAGAACCGCTGCGACTGCTGGCCGATGTTCCCCTCTGACGTCCAGGTGAGTCCTGGTTATGCAGCACTGTGCAAAGGTCTTCAGGAAGCCCTCATTTCTTTCCAAACAAACGTGGAAATAACTTAAATGGGAAAACATGCACAGAGGCCGACAGTGATCACTGACTGTTTTTAGGGCCTGGTTCAGATTAAACGGAACAAGATACAAAGCATTAAAACATGTGAAAAACCCAGAGGCAGGATTCATCACTTAGAGACCGGATAGACTCTGCCTCTATAAATGCAAATGCATCAGGAGGCTCCTGTTGCAGTGATCATCAAACACTGACGTTCTTGTTTTTCAGGAGCTGAAGGCGGAGCTGACTGAACTCTGGCCGTCATTTGTGAGATTCAAGTCCAACTTCCACTTCTGGTACTCACCTTCATCGACACACAATGTCCAGCAGGGGGCGACGCCTCTAACATCTCATTATATGACAGTCTATCAGAAATACGAGCCTACTTTTAACTCAATCTATGACCTCTGCAAACACATCCATTGTCAGTTTGAGCTTTTAGTTGTTAGTCTCAAGACTTCAGGAAGGAAAGGAAACAATCATTCATGTGAGGAAATAAGATGAGAAATGAAAGCAGGCAGTTCAAGGAAAAGAGGAGGTCACAAACAAAAAGACCTGAACTCTTTCATGGCATGCATTTTTAATTTCTCTTTGTGAAATGTTTTCAATATTGTGATCGATCCAATCATGGGCAGGACCTGCAACGGCCGCCGTGGAGTCCAGTATGCTGATGACCAATCTGCAACCGACTTGCTGTTAGCAGATGACAGCGCCATCTTTGCGGAAAATGATGCAGAGGCTACACATATTCTACACGACATCACCCAATTTGCTCAACCACATGGTCTCAACACCAAAGTCCTTACTACTGCCGGGTCGCCAGCCACCGTGCATCTCAAAGGTGTGCAAATCGAACAAGTGCGGGAATTCAAATACCTCGGCTCTCTGGTCCAAGAAAAGAAAGTGGCATCAAGAGCGGAAATAGATTCAAGAATTGGTTAAACGGCAGCGGCTTTCGCCTCCCTCCGATGGTGCGTCTGGAAGAAGACAAACGTCACCCTCACCACCAAAATCCGCCTGTACCGTACACTGGTGTTGCCCATTCTTCTCTATGGGTCGGAGACCTGGGTCATCCTCAAACACGACCTCTTCCAGATGCGCTGTTTGAGTCAGATTCTCCGAGCGTCCGTGATCGTCTCAGCAACAGCGTGATACGTAGTCAACGTCACCAGCAGCCGTCAGTGGAAGAGCTGATTAGGAAGCGACGTCTGCAATGGTTTGGCCACATGTGCCGCATGAGCAACCGTCGCCTGTCATATCGCCTTTTGATGCAGCAGACTCTCCGCCGTCTGGAGAGTCAAGCGTGATGCGCCCAAGAAGACGTCATCAAGCAAATTGAAGATGACCTTAAACAACGACGTCTAACCCTCGAGCAAGCAAAGGTGAAAGCAAGAGACCACAAGGCCTGGAAGGCACCCACAGCGACGTAGTGGCTTTGTGGACAACCTCCCCGCCGAGCACCAGCGAGGGACAAAAGAAGAAGAAAGAATGTAAAAACAAACGGGACTTTGTTTCTGGGAAAATGAGATCCACTTCGCTTTAAATTTCGATAGAACAGCGGCAGTATAACGTCCCCGTAAGTGGACATCAGGCCCATGCAAAATTTAGTATTTTGGTCTAGACAACCCAAAATGTGATGTCCACATATGTGGACGCCAGGTCCTAGGAGGTTAAGGAAGGAAACAAGGGGGGTGGCAAGGAAAGGTTTGTTAAAGGCAGGAAAAATGTTCCTAGAGAGAGAGTGAGAGTGAAGGAAGTAAAGAGTAAGTGTGAGGAAGGAAATTAGGGGAGAACCAAAGAAATAAAGGAAGGAATTAGGGTTATAGAAAAGGAAGAAAAATTATGGTGTACAAAGGTTAGAGGAGGAAATGAGGAAATAAGGGGACAAGAGAGAGGAAAAGAAAGGAAGGATAAAGAAGGAAAGGAAGCAAATGACATCTTGAGGAAATGAAGGTACAGGGAGGTGAGTAAAAGGGTTTAGGAAATGAGGGGAAGCAGAACGTGACCCTGTAAACTCACTCGGGTTGTGATTCTCTTCCTAAAGCGTGTTTCTGTGCGTCAGGAGGGACGAGTGGAGGAAACACGGAGCGAGCGCGGCGTGCGTGGAAGGAATGAACTCTCCGCTCAGATACTTCCAGGTCTGCGTCAAACTGCGAGCACGGTTCGACATCCACAGGTGAGTTCAGCTCTTCTTCAAACTGGGACCCCGAGGTCGATCCTCACGTTCCCATCTGTGCGCCGTGGAAACGCCAGTTACGCCACACAGCTGCTCAGGTGAGCTCTGAAACGAACAGTGATGTTTTATTTGTGTCTGCAGCCTGCTGGAGGACGCCGGCATCACTCCGTCCTGTGAGCGACCCTACAAGGTAACAGTCGACAAATCCAACTCTGACCTGGGGAAGGGTTTTTCAAGCCTCTCATGAGCCAAACTCAACTTCCGACTTTTTCTAAAAGGTTAAAAAACCGGAACCTTTTATTAACTCTGCTGATCATTTGTCAGAAACACCTTAAAGCTGTTCTCGGGTCTTACAGCTCCTGTTCCACGGTTAGAGGTTCAGATTAAACCAAAGTTTCTGATAATGAGCTCATCAGTTAAAGCTCAGGCTGCAGACTGTGTCACCCACCTGCTGTCCAAATATGCTGCTTACGAGGAGCAGCCAATCAGAATAACAGCTGACTTTAAGGGGGAGGAGCCGACATATCTCGTTTCATATGAAGTGAAGCCCAGTATGAGCTAAAGTAGGATTATTCTGAACACAGAATCATGCAAAGCCATCAATAAAACCACAGAACTGGAAATTAGCAGGTCGGCTTTGAAATATTATCCATGTGTTATTTAAACTAGAAGTCTAAAATTATCACGTGGAGGCTCATCATGGTGATCGTTTTAAGCCAGCTCACCTCCTGCAACCACTTTTCCGAGAATACGTGCTTCTTTTGCAGTTCGGGCTCCTCCTGACATTTCTTTGGAGGTGGAGGAACACCAGAGTAATTGCTAAAAGGAGCTTCTTCACCATTTGTTCTAAACAAATGTCTGTCCTCCTCCAGAAAATCTTATGTACGCAAACGCACATTGCAACTTCATTGTGTTGGGTCTTTTATTTTGACAGCGAATGCGCACCTGCGAACCACTTATGTGCACCCCTGATTATATCAATGAGATGTCCCCACAAGGATATAAATACGTGTGTGTGTGTGTGTGTGTGT
>NC_138950.1:1615000-1677500 GCF_965226115.1 Aulonocara stuartgranti
CCACAGAGACGAGTGTAACTTTGAGTGCTGAGGTGAGGAGCAGCTGTCAGTAGCTCAGTGTGCCGTCTCTCCTCCAGGACAGAGAGCTGTGGTTTCAGCTGAAGATCCGCCTGAATCGGAACCTCACCGTAGGCTGCGATCTTTGCACCGATGCTGAAGACGCCGACTCACGGCCGGTACCCTCCCCAGGGCACCCCTGTCCTGACCAGGTGCCCTTCTACTATTTCCCCATAAACCACGAGCGGCCACAGCGGCCCTGCGGCTAACGCCACCGCCATCACAGGTGGAGCCTGAGTAGCAGCAGGTTTACCCCAGATACTGCAAGTGTCTGAAGAGCTTAAATGTGAAAAATAAAAACCATCAATAAAGTGATTTTTACAGATTCTCTTGTCATTTCTTTAGTGCTGGTCACTTCCTGTCAATCATGTCATCCAGAAAACAGCAGAAACATGTCTGCTGGGATTCTCCTCTATTTGTGCTTAAAAAGATCAAAAGGTTTTCACGCTCGGGGAGGTGGAACACGTAGAAAGTGACCACTCGTCTTAAAACCTGGATATCGCTGTCACACAGGTACCTGCTAATAAGCTCCGCCTTCATGGACGGTCTGTTACTACAGTAACCTCAGCAACCACGTTATTGGTCACATGATGTCATCAGAAAAAATAAAAAAATAAAAAAGCTCCAACAGCACAAACAGACCAGCTCAGGTGAAGCCTAGCAACACGTAGCAGCTACAGCCACCTGTCAGTCAAAGAGGCCACGCCCCTAATAAGGCAAACTTTAAGCCTTAATATGATTTAAACAGCAGAGTTATAAAAGTGTTCTTGTTAAAGAGGAAATCATCCAGAGACCAAACAGTGTGTCTGTGGGGACTCACTGCTGCCTCTGCTGGATGTTGCAGGAACTGCAGCGTTTGGTAGCTGCACAATGGCGGAGGCCCAAGGTCAGAGCCGCTAAAATAACTGTCCTGTCAGAATCTGATCAGCTGACTGCATTGATTATCCGGTGCTATGACAACCCAGCCAGTGACAGCGGCTGGTGGCTTTGACACAACATACAGAAATGTCACTGAATCAGTTTATTGACATGTTACACATTATTTTCATCCTGCTGCATCAAGAAAACCAAAGTCACAGACAGAACATGAAGGAAAAGCACTAAAAGCAGATTCAGACCACTAATAAGAAAAGAAGAAAATAAAAATGCCAAAAACGGAGAGACCCGCTGAACTGCACACACAGAGCCACATGTGGTTTTTGGATCTTTAGGTAATAAAAACCAGACGTTTGTGTGGGAGCTCTGCGAGGCTCAGTGCTCGAGGCGGCCCAGGAACCGCAGGTTGAGAATCTTGAGCTGGTCGTCCAGCTCCATGCGCACGATGCCGTCGTCTCCGTCGATGCTCAGAAGGATCCCCGTGGCCTCGCGGTCCTCTCCGAGAATCACCTTCACCTGAAACGGGGCACAGCGAACGCAGCGTTGAGCCTCACACGCGCTCTAAACGAACGATCTGCAGACAGCTGGACGCCAGAAACCGCGACTGTGGTTCTTACCTTGTTGTTTTTGGTGGGCGTGACCGGCTCCAGGTGATCGCTGCTGACGCTCACCACCTTCTCAGACTCCTGCATGAACACCGAGCACATCCCTCCCTACACACACACACACACACACACGAAAAATATTCAAAGGAGCTGCTTTAAAATCAATTTCAGACGTAAACAAAGACACTGAATCCGTTTCATCTCCACCGCCACTCACGAAGCTGCGCTCGGCTGTAATGGTTACTGCACGCCGGCCAATCAGAAGCCTCAGACGGCCTGACATCACAAAGGAGCTAAAGGTGCACATGTCTGTGCTCCTGTCCACACGTAAGCAGAGTTTGAGGCCAAAGCTGTCTGTGCGCTAAACGGTGAAATCCGTCAAACGCTTGAATGTTTCTGACTTTCGACAGTAACGGAGGCGTGTTCCTAAACACCGTGGGCGGGAGGCCAGAGGAACATCGCTGTCAGAGTTACTCAGAAATGATTCAGCTCCGCCTGTTGTGACAAACACGACTTCCTGAGTCAGGACTCGATATGGAACAGATTAACGCCTCCTGTGAAGAAACGCTTTCTTTTGTGTTTATAAAGGAGCATTTATGTTGATCCAGCGAGCCGCCATCCAACAGCAGCAGGAAGCAGGAAGCAGAACCAGATGGCTCTTAAGCTCTCGGCGAATTTGGAGACATTTCACAACTGTGATGCGGTTCTAAGCAGCAACATCTGCACGTCCCTAATAACACCTCAGATCATTGTGTGCGAGAGCTGCGTCTCCGACTCCCAGAATAACATTTTTCACACATTTCACAACATTTTATGCTCGAGCGCAGCCAGATCTCCCAAAAAACATTTCTCAGTAATATCAGAGACTCGCAGGGAGCGAGGACGCCATCAGCGCTGCTGCGCGCCAAGTGTTCAGACTCACCGTGACGCTGCGGATGACCCCGGTCTGCCCCATCAGGTCCATGAACGAGTCCTTCACTCGGACCAGGATGTCTGTGGTCACCCAGTCGCTGCCGCCCTGCTCGATGTTGGAGCCTGGGGTGTGAGGGTTGTAGCCTCCAGGAGAGGGCGCTCCGGGCGTCATGGGACTGTAGCCCACGGGACTCGGACTGGGACTCGCCTGTGCAGATGACATGACGCAGACTGAGAACAAATTTCAGAAAAATCTAGACCTCCACAAACAGAAAGGTCCTAAAGCAGGAGTGGGCAACTCCAGGCCTCGAGGGCCGGTGTCCTGCAGGTTTTAGGTCTCACCCTGAGTCAACACACCTGAATCACATGATTAGTTCATTACCAGGCCTCTGGAGAACGTTTAAAATCAGCTGTGTTGGATCGAGGACACATCTAAAACCTGTAGGACACCAGCCCTGAGGCCTGGAGTTGCCCGCCCTTCATCCAAACTCTGATTAACAAAAGAAATCTTAAAAAAAACATACAAAAAAAACCCAGAACACAAATATTCAGGGAAAGCCCGAGCAGCTCAGCGTCGTTGTCTACCTGGTAAGCCATGGGGGACGGCGTGGGGTGGTAGCTGGCTGGTGAGTGCGTATTCTGGTAGCCGACAGGTGAGGGCGCCACCTGGTGGTAGCTCTGAGGGCTGGGGCTGGGCTGGTAGGAGCCCTGAGGGGACGGGGCTGCATATGGAGAATACTGCTCTGTGTTATACCTGCACACAGAAACACAAATATACAAATCGAGAATCGAGGACCCAGATCAGCTATGTCGCTACGTCAGCTATGGAGGGGAGGGCGAGGGTGTGTTTCTGTGCCTTATACTCACATCGCGGGCGTGCCAGGTGTCTGAGGGTTGTACTGAGGGTTGACTTGTGGCGAGGGGACCTCGGGGTAACCCGGGGTCTGAGGGTTGGGGGTCGTCCCGTAGGCCTGAGGGGACGGAGAGGGTTCGTCATCGTAGCCGAAGTCGTAGTCTTCCTCATTTCTGAGAAGAAATAAATCACGTGTTAGACAGAAAGAAGAAAAAAAGAAGGGAACGCTGTGTTTACCGGTCACTGCGTCACCTGGACGGTGTGTTGGGGTTGCTGGGATCCCACGCTCCGCTCTGACCTGGAGTCCTGCTCCCATCATGCAGTGGGGTCTGAGATCCATAGTGGGGCGTACGGCTTCCTGTTAGGAGGCAAAAGATGCTGTGAGTTAGAGGCGAGAGCACTGTGCTGCTCACAGGTGAGGACAGCCACCTCTATGCTGATGACACAGTCATGACGCACGCCCACTCTACGGTCCAGTGTCAGCACCAGCTCCCCTTGTTTTAACGGGCACGTCGCATTTGGACGTAAGACGTACAAGTCGAAGCAACTTTATACGAGCACCAACAGTCAGCTGCGTTTAGCTTCAGACCCTCAGGTGACGAGTTAAAGGACCACCACCACCAGTTCAAACTAGAGGAGGTTACTGGTTAAACTTCAACTAAAGGCGGACCTCAGTTTAATCAGAGCCAGGCTCAGAGAAAAGTGAGGCGCTACTTTACAAACAATGAACTCATCCATTAATCATCAATATATTCACTGATGAACCAACAGCTCCGCCCACTGCTGTTCTTGCTCCCACCTGGTAACACAAACTGAATACTGATAACTAGGGATGGGTCCCGGTTCTGACATAAACAGTAGTAACCAGATCGAAAAGCAGCACACATTTCGGTGCTTTTTTTCCTGAGCTGTGATACACTTCTAGCCAATCATTTTACGTTTCCGAGGATAGTAGGCGGGGCCAGGTACGTACGTTCTTTTAGAGCAGAGCTACAGATTAAAAATGTCCAAAGCGAAGCGGTCAAAGTCTGGCTGTACTTCACAGCAAAATATGCAAACTCAGCAGCAACAAGTGCTTTAAGCTGATACTGTGATACTGTCAAAGGAGGTAACACCAAGAATCCGATGAAACACCTGGCGACGCATAGCGGTTTTTTTAAAAGCCCAGAAATGTGTCGTATTTGATAGCTTGCTGCGAGACCTCACACCGAGCACATCTACTGCGGGTGTGGTGCCTGTTATCGGACCCGGAGTTTGCAACATCCCCCAAGAACCCGAAGAGGAGAGTCCTGGCCCCTAGCCCTGCCAGTGTAGCTGAAATGATGAGGATGATGATGCAGCAGCAGCCGTTCTTCTCTGCGTGAGCAGCTTAATGTTGTTCGTGTGTAATTTACGTTGAGTAGGCTAACCACGTTATTACATTAATGCATGTAAGGTGAACTAGCAAACATCATCATAGCTACATGCGGCTGTCTTCTTGTTTGATGGCAGATACTCCCTTCACCCTGGCCAAAAAGGCTAAAATGACCAAAGAAAAAGTGGAAAACAGTTAAACATGAGAGGTTTAGGACAAAGTTTGTGTTTTTTCCATTGTTTAAGCACTGCTTCCAGCCAAGAGTGATACCATATATGCCCCATAGCTGCAGAAAAGGCTAACATTGTTATCTTTTTACAAAAAAACAGCTGAACATGAGAGATTTTTGGACCAATTTTGTGTTCTCCATTCTTTAAGCACTGTTTAAGCACCGGCACCGTTTCAAAAGTACCAGTTTGGCACCGGTATCAGATAAAACCTAAACGATACCCATCCCTAACGATAACACTGTAACACATCTGTTACAAAGAGAAGCAGAAATTCAATCGGAGGAACACAAACCCAAAAAACAAACACGTGCTTTTAGCCGATAGAGGACGACCAAACCGTGGCCTACCGTCGTGCAGCGGAGTCTGAGATCCATACATCGGTGTCCTGGAGCCGACGCCATACATGGGAGTCTGGGAGCCGTAAATGGGAGTACGTACATGGGTGGAGGTGAACCCACTGGGCCTCTTAGCTCCACCGCTGCAGAGAAGAAGGATCGGGGAGGGAATCATGAGCGTAAACAAACACAGCTGCTGTCAGCACGGAGAAAATGATTTCCTGTGTGTGTTAAGGACTCAGTGAAGATACGTACACGGTGGTTAATCGCTGTCGGTCCACAGAGATGGTCTGACAGGTGGAGTGCAGCTCCACCCTGGCCGTGGACTCGGTTGCATCCTTCACGACACCAATGTATCCTGGGGAAGGGAGGCAAAGCCATCAGCACCGACCCCCCCACCGGTCCCATCCTTCACACCGGTCCCCTCGGTCTTACCTTTGTAAGGACCCTGGGAGATACGGACCGTCTGACCAATCAGCTCGTTGTCTCTGCGTCCTCGGCCCCGCCCCATTCCTCCTCCGCCGCCTCCTCTCTGCTGAGCACCTGAAAGGCCACACCAGCACCTCCATCAGTCAGCGAATCATTTTGTTTCTTTCGCACCAGAGAAAGAAAAGCACGCCGACTCGTCAGCATCAGTAACCTGATCACAGACAGTCGAACAGGTCGGTCTCTGCTTCCCTCAACATTTCTTCTAATCAGAGACAGAAAAAACAAAACGAACGGTCTCTGTTTTTGCACGTTCATCACAAAGACAAGTTTTAATTGCTTGTTTTCCTTCCATGACATTGAAACAGAGCCACACGCCTCCACGTTCCTGAAAAGTTCCTCTGGAAGTTATGAGATTAAAACATCTTTGACCCCCAGAGAGCTGGACGACCCCTCTGGCTCCAGACGGACGTGAAAAAACAAATGTGTCAGTAAACCGGAGGCGCCTCAGAGACGAGACGTCTGTGCACAGGAAGAACCGAAGTACGAATAAATCCCACCTGTCAGAGGTAGTAAGCGAGAGACCTGCAACATCATCACGCCAAGTCTGGAAGTGCCTGGGAAATCCCCAAATCTTAATGTGATCGATCAAGAGATGACTCTTTCTATAAATCTGGTTCAGAAACAGTGACAGCGTTTGAAACGCTTCTGATTGTACAGGAAGAATGAATCTGGCTAAGCTGAACTAAGAACCTCCAATCAATCGCTCGATCGAAATCAGGGAATCTGGATGTCAGTGCGGCTGCGGTCGCAAACAAAGCCAGATATACGCTTTGTTCTCTCGAGTGAAAAACCTTCGGCTGACTTATTTTCATCCCCTCATCGTGTTTTCCAAAGAGCGGCACCCCCGTCGTTAAGCTGCTGTGTGTTTCCAGCACTCACCTCCTCCGCCGTGGTGCACGGGGCTGCTGATGCGAGGGCTCATCGGTGCGAATCCTCCCACTGTGAAGTTGGTCACGTCTCTGGGCTAAAACACACAAACAGTCAAATTGTTCAAGCTCGACATGCTACAAGAAATCTGACGAATCCTTTTCTCTGCTGCGCATGAAACGCTGGGCGAGTCGGTCCAGTGAAAGTGCGGCTCGCTCTGCAGAGGTCCAGGACGGCTCTGCTTTACACATTTGGAAGAGAACTGGCACCTCGAAGCCGTGTCGGCAGGCGCGCTCGGGGGATTGAATCGGTTTCATGAGGTGGGGAGACGGGTGCAGCGTCTCCGAGTGGCGTGAGGAAGCAAACCCGTCCACTACGACCCGACCCTCATCGTCAGAAAGAGGCCTGCTGCCACTGCTCTCATGCTGACAGACTCATTAAAGACAGGCTGAGCTTCCCAGCACATGGCAGTAATTCTTCCACATATTCACACGGAAAGCTTTTCCTGGGTTTGATATTGTTGATGAAGCCCCTCCACGTTTCACCCCCACAGCCCAAACACTGTTATACAACCCTGGACGCGCCTCAGAGCTGCTTCACACTCAAAACACATTTTTATTCAAGTTGCCAAGGACGACGCTGAGAAATGCTCTCAGTCCGGTTGCCCTGCAGCCACCGAGAGATCTCACACGGTTATGTGAGATATTAGAGGGCCTGGAAAAGCAGACGGTTTAATTTTCAGGCACAACAAAGAAGAAGCGAGCATGAGGTGCTGACCTTGGACCCGCCCGCCAGCACCAGGTGTCTGGTCTTGCAGACGAACATTCCTCCGTTCTCAACCAGCTTCTTACAGTGGAGGAAAGCGAAGCCTCGGAACAGGTGACGGATCTCGCCTTCCCGGCCCTGCAGGAGGAAACACGCGAGCGTTAAAGGCTTCTGCCCGCAAAGGAGTTCAGCTCTGACCCTCGAGCGGACAGCGACGCCGACAGCAGCCTCGCGTGAGTTCAAGTCTGCCATTAAACGTCACGTCGACAGAAATATTTAGCTGTGGGTGAAGTCGCGCTTACAGAATGCGGCCCGTCGATGACTTTGACGATGTCCTTCACGTGGATGCTGTTCTGCTCCGAGTCCAGCGCCACGGCGAAGCGGTTGTCCTTCCTGCGGTTCACCGCCTGGTGGCGCACGGTCATCACCTTCCCGTGCATGTTCAGCACCTGAAAGACAAAGAAGGCGTTTGTTAATCGTCGATCAACCGCCGCGCTTTCTGTGCTTCCCGGAGCGGACTATTACCTGGAATGTCTCCCTCTCCAGCCGAACAATAACGCCGACCGTCTGCGGGTCCAGCTGCACCAGCTCGCCCCATTCGTGCTGCCCGCCTACATCGACGCCGGACGCGGTCTCAGAGCAGAGCTGCAGGTCTCTGGGCAGCACTTTCAGCTGCAGACAGGAAGAGCGGATTTGTGATCACAGTCATGTTAGCATTTTATTAAAACGGTTTCATTCCCCACAGCGATAAGCCAGTGCTGGGCTGTCACCACACCACACTGTTATGACTACAGAGTCATTAAACGCCATGTCACGACATCCAGCTTCAACTCGGCTCAACGCGCTTTTCCTTAGAAATCAGAGGACCGTGGGATCCAGGAGCTGGAGCCGGACTCCCAGCTGAAGGCTCTGCCTCCCATTCTCAGGAAGAACAAAGATGGGGTTGGATGGTTTAGTCTCTCCTTCGATTCAATGAGGAGAGCAAAGAGATTTGGTACCAACTCAGCAGCACATAAAGCATTCAGGGACCAGCGTTAGTCTGAACCCCGAAAACGAGAATCTGAGGTTCGTCCTCCAGCGGGTGAGCAGCCCCTCAGACTCCTGTGCTGGCGAGCAGTTTAAGGACTTCATGAGACACGACACACATGAAGAGTTCAAAGACAAAACTGTCAAAGCATCAGAACAAAATGAATCTCAGGAGGTGAGAGAGAAAACAAACAGAGTTATGATATCAAGTATTCACTGAGATCTCTCCAAATCCTCCCCACAGGGACTTTCCATGTGTTCAAGCTGTCAGTCGCAGGCTTGTTGCTTCCATAAAGAGACGCCTCTTCCAGTAAATCAGTGGGATCTGCCAAACTGTTCTGTAGCAGCACGGAGCTGTCCCACTCTGCGCCTCAACTTTTCAAATCAAGCCCGAACCCTCATTTAACAACATCTGATTTTCCACTAGAGGACTCGAATGACCCGAGGCTTGGCAGAGGGGGACGGTGGAGGGTGAGGAACGGTGGGTGGAGACACTGCAAACCTCTTACCTCGTGCATGGTGAGGTCGGAGAACAGGATGACAAAGTTCTCCTCCACTCTGACGATGAGGCCGGTGTCGCCCTCGTATCGCCCGGCGATCACCTTCACGTGGTCGCCCATCCGGAAATATTTTCTCACCTCGTGAGCCGGGAACTCCAGAGGGTCCTGCACGGAGCACACACAGGACAGAGGGCAGGGCAACGGGAATATGTACAGTTACACCAGATAATGCTGCGTTACAGTAAGTCCCGCCCCCTCTACTCCTGTGCAATGAGGAGGCGTGGCTCTGAACGAATAACCAATCAATTCAATTCAATTCAATTCAATTCAATTTTATTTATATAGCGCCAAATCACAACAAAAGTCGCCTCAAGGCGCTTCATAGATACAGAGAAAAACCCAACAATCATATGACCCCCTATGAGCAAGCACTTTGGCGACAGTGGGAAGGAAAAACTCCCTTTTAACAGGAAGAAACCTCCGGCAGAACCAGGCTCAGGGAGGGGCGGCCATCTGCTGCGACCAATCAAAAGGTTAAAGTTATGACTCCTGTGTCCTGTGTGCAGGATTGTGTGCGTACCTTCAGGTCCTCGTGCTTGGGCATGATGGTGATCTTGTTGCCGTCCACGCTGAGGATCTTTCCCTGCAGGTTGATCAGCTCGCCCTCACACACCTCCACGTTGTCGCCGGCCTGCAGGTTGTGCTCACGCTCCTTACCTGAGCGCACACACAGATTCAAACTGAAGCTTCGTCGTAAACACGAGTTCATGTTCTCCACGTAGCGGGTTATAAACCAACTGTTTAAGTTGAAAGAACAGGTGTCACCAACAGTAACAGTTCTGTTTAAATCCATGAAAACTGAACAACTGCAAGTAAAACTGGGACCCAGGCATGAATTAATGACAGAGCTGATTAAAAACATCACGATTCGTTGTGCTGTAAAAACTGAGCTGCTGCTGGCTCAGCGGGCAGGAGAACGTCGTTTAGCAGCAGCGATTGTTTCTGTAACTTTATCCGTCTCGCTGTGCTTACGACAGGATCGGCCGACTGCGGTGAATTCGCCACAGCGGCTCCTTTTCAGCTGTGCTGCCGCGCTCAGGATCATCGTCCCGCTTTGGGACGTCCCACGCTGTAACCGTGGGCCCGACGGCCTCGCAGACAGCAGGTTTCACAGGACTGCAGATTTACAGAAAGACTCGTACCCGACTCTGTGACCACCTCCAGGTCGATTCCTTCCGGCTGGTCTTCAAACTTCTCCAGCTCTGACAGCGTGGGCTTCACTCCGTCTGTGATCTACAACAAACACGCCAAAAGGACGTCACGATCGTTTTAACTTTGGATCAAAATCGGGGCATAAACTGTGGTAAAGAGCGAACATTAGCTTCTCCTCAGTTTAATTTCATTTATTATCTTGGCCAAAAATAAACCTCTCTAAGAAACGGCAGCTGTTTGTGTGAGGTTCAAAGAGCTCAGCTGTGCAGTGGTTAGGGGCTTGGCGGTCTTAAACAAACATGCTGCTGCCTCACACTGAGCTTCACAGAGGGAAAAATCACACATAACAGAGTGCTTCATGTAGACTTTGTGAGGACGAGGAGTGAGATCTGCAGTGAGCATGTTTCAAGCTGTTTGCATATAAAGTTTGGACTGTGCATCACTGCAGCAGGCGGACTGGCCCGTTTCCTCTGCAACTCTCACTCTCTCATTTAAACGAGCTCCAGGTTCACAGTAACAGTGAGTCTGTGAAGAGTCTTCCTCACCACAGCGGACATGGCGAAGCTCTTGAAGAGGAATCCTTTGCGGCTGTAACGGTTTCCCTCAAAGATCATGAAGTCTCCGTCATGGCTGACCTCTCCTCCCAGAGACCTGAGGAGTGAAAACCACAGAGTGTCATCACGCTGCTGCCTCAGCGAGGAACCCCAGCATGCTCGAGGCCGGACAGGCCGTTACCTGATCTTCTCAGCATCAAACAGCCTCTGTGGAGGCCTCTTGAACTTCTTCCTCTTGGCAAACCAGTCTTTCTGTAACACACACACACACACACACACACACACAGTTACGCATCAGAGCAGCGACTCGAGTGGAGAAAAGACCTTCGAGTTTGACCTACCAGGCTCATCTTGGCCTTTATGCGGTCCAGGTCTATCCGAGGGATCATCTTCAGGGAGATGGTGTTCTGGCTCGGCTCCACGTAGTCCACCTGGAGAACAGAGACGTGACGTTTACGCTCACGGAGCAGCTTACGTTCCTCCGCTCTCGAGCTTAAACTTTAGCTTTTGTTTCTCAGGAAGTGGGGAAGAGGTGCTGGTTAGCCACGTGACCGTAAGCAGCTGTTTACCAGCTTCAGCCACACATGGCTCCGAGTTCACACAGCGATCATTTTACGGCTGAACGAAGTGGAATTTTATCAGAGGACGTGTTTGTGAGAGGAATCGGGAGGTGAAGGGAAGCAGACTGGAAAACGGCTGGAGGGTAAAGCCTTGTTTGCTTGGCACAGCGGAGCAGCTGTAACTGTGGTGATGGGGAACAGTAAACAGCTCCGCCCTTTCTCAATTCTCGTGATTTGTACACATCCGGGAATTTTTCGCGTTCTCGGCTTGATGTGTACTTTGAATTGGAACAGTACTTTGTCTCCGACTGATGACGTATCACGAGTACACGAGAATGCACAAGTATGCGTATTGAGACAGGCCCCTCCTCCTGCTGGGCTGAAGCTGGCACCCTGGAACATGTGACCTTTAACCCCCAGGAGAGCGCTCGGACTACGTAAACATCGGTAAACATGATTTGAAATCTGACGAGTGAAAACGCCCCCCCCCTCTGAGCACCTGAGCGATGTCGTCCTTGTACAGGCCCCGCTTCAGCCTGACCCACGACTTGGGCTTCAGGTTGGTGACCTCCTTGACGACCTTCAGCACGTCCGTCATCTCCTTGATGGGGACCATCTGCTGGTTCCAGAAGCCCATCCTCAGGTTGCCGATGCCCTCGATGGCGGCCTTGACGTGCGTCTGCTTGTACGACTCCACGTAGATGTAGCCCTTCACGTGATCCGGGGCCACCACGGACTTGATCTGCAGAGGCTGCGGGTGGAGGAGAGGAAGATCAGCAGGTCAAAACCCAAACTAGGAAAATCAGCTGCGACCTTTGACCTCAGAAACTTTGTGTCATTGGTTATTTCTCTCTAAGCGAGGATCCATTCAGGTCACCGGTTCTTTTTGTTGTAGATATAATAAAAACTTGGGCCTGTATCAGGTTAAAACCCTCCGTCCTGCTGTCCTGCATCAGCAGCGCAGAGAAAACTTCCAGCCAATCAGAGGCGAGTTCTTACCGTGTCAGTGAACTGGTAGGCGATGAACTTCCTCATCAGTGCGATGGCGGTCGCCCTCTCCTCTCCGATCTGCAGAGACAGGAAGCATCATAAAGGTGTGCATCCTCCCGGTGTGTGTGTGTGTGTGTGTGTGTGTGTGTGTACCTTGCACTTGACTGTCCACAGGTTGGGGTCCCTGATGGGGACAAACACACATTAAACCACTGTAATAATGTCAGCGAAGTCTGGAAGCTGATTGGTGGATCAGTGTTTACATACTTGACTCCAGGAAGAAGCTGCTGCTGGGTGATGTCATCGGAAAGCTCCTCGGACCCTCCAGAGTAACTGCGCACCACAGAAGAAGAAAAAGCAACAGTTTTGGTGGTCTGTCACAGTCTGTGTGGGAAACAGTTCGTCCAGCTCGCCATCGCGCGACTAAGAATCATGTGACGTCATTAAAGTAACCGACGCTGGCAGCTCAGCGTGTCGTGGTGTCTGAGGCAGAGGAGCCCAACCTGCAGGAGGAAGGACAAAGGTACTCACTGCTCCCCTCCGGACGACTTGGCGTACTTCCTCATGTAGTACTCGCCCAGCGCCTCCTCCCTGGAGTCTCTGCAACACAAAGACAAACTCAATGTTCACGTGTGAGCTGTGAAGTGTGCCGTCAAACTGAAGCTGAGAATCTCAGTGACACGTTATTCTGTTTAAAAACGCAGGCCGGGAAAAATTCCTCTTTTGTGTTTTCAGCTGGTCTGGTTGGACGGCGCTTTTAAATAATAGCTAGCTTTTATTTTACTTGAAAGGATAAAGGTTTCAGCTGAATGGAGCTGTGCAGGGTAAATCATTCCCTGTATGAAGACGGGGCTCAGTACAAAGTAAACCACAGAGTCTGCGTGTTACCTGCAGTGAATGGTGGACGGCCACGCCCCCAATCAGACCGAACAGCAGATCAAACTGTGGCTTTCAGTCCATTCCTAATAAAAACCCTCCGACTTTTATTTTGGCGGTCAAAAACAAAAGCTTTACCTCCAGAGGTTCTGCAGCCGCCGGGATCCAGAGTGATCCTCATCCAGAACCACGTGGTCGATGTTTGACACTGAAGGCGAGAAGAGACGGTTTGTTTCCAGTCCAGTGAACTGAAGCGTATTCGACAGTTATGACATGAAAAACTTACCTTCAGCCTCCTCTGCTCAGGACCGCCCGGAGAGGAAGAGGAGTGAAAAAGGAGACGGAGGGGGAGGAAGGACAGGAGACAAACCCAAAAGGAAGGGAGAAAGTGTGAGGAGCCAAAAGACAGTGAGTCAGGCAACAGCAACACAAAGCATGATGGGAAAAATACACAAACAACAACACTGTGATTATCGGTGACGTGCAGCACGGGGGAGCATGGAGACGTGATGTGGTTCAGGAGGAAGTACAGCAGAAACACAGCGCCGCTGTCAGCCAATCACATCAGGCGCGAAGGTACCCGCTCACCCAGTCTCGTTTAAATAAAGTTAGAAACAAGCAGCGGGGTCGACTCGAGCATCGGCGGTGAAGTGACGTCACCTCGCTCAGATCAGAGAGGCGAGCGCACGGTACGACCCGTTTAAGCTAGCCGTGGCGCTCACTGCCGCTAACCGCAGGGTTGGGCCCAAAACACGGGTTTACGGCCGACTCTGAGACGTCAGCGTCACCGAAGGAGCTCACAGATCAGAGTCGTTGGTTGTGATGATGTCACAGCTGGGTCACGTGTCAGCCAATGCAGTGGCGCTAAGCTAAGGTCAACACGACGGCGTAAACATCCTGCATCTACATATCGGTTACCCAGGCAACCGGCACAACGGCTTTGCTTTAGACGCAGCTTTTTGCTTCGATTCTGTTTCTACTGTACATCCACCTTCAGCAAAGCTACACCACCATTATCATCATCAGCATCATCACAAAAGCTCCACCCACATTGGTTAGTGTGTAAACTGAAATCATGGCAGCTCCGTCAGGTAGCAGGTTCAGGCAAATGGTCACACTTGGTTCTCTGAGAGCCGTCTTAGGTTCAAACATCAATTTAAAGAGTTTCTACTTTCTTTAATCTGCTGTTTGGCGTTTTTTGCTCAACGAGCCAGTCATGGATTTGCCCTCGGTGCTTCCTCGCGTTACGCCACACACTCACGAATGCAGCAATGCTGAGATGAGGTGTGGGGGTGGGGTTAATACACTCAGGGACGTGGATTTAATCAAATGGATGGGGCTGGAATCCTATTTACAGCATGGGCATCGATGGAAAACATCAGAGCGTCGGGAGCAGATTTACCGTTAACTGGAGGCCGCATGCACGACAGAGGAGCCGGCAAGACAGAGAGAGCAGAGTCAGAAAACAGCCTGCACACATGGACATCACACTGTAAGAGCGCCACTTCCTACTGACACATGTGAGGGTCCTGCCCGTGGTTCGGTTCGTGTTGACGCGAGTACTGACAAAGTTCTGGACGGATCTGCGCCCCGAATAAGAAGCGGCTCAATGTTTCCCACCGCATCCTCACAGACACAGTAATCAGGAAACGTTTTGATGTCATCGGCGTTCTTCCAGGTTCTACACATCCAGGGCCCTTCATCAACACTGGATCAATCTGACTTTCCTTCTCCTTCACTCAGCACACGGCTGCTGTGACGACGGACGTCTGACGTGAAACAGCGAGTGTGAGGAAAAAGCTGCTCGTTAGCGACGAGCCATTTCGGCAGCCGATAGCTGGAAAAAAACGATTAACGACCTCGGCGGCCAGCAGCCGACCGGCACGACTGGTCCGCCTCAGCTTTGGTGATTCGAACTCTGGTATAAAAAGTCATGCGGATTGGACCACACGTGGCGGGTCGAGTGCGGCCCGCAGCGCTCTGTAAGCCCTGAAAAATCTGATCAAACATCCAGCTGCTCCTGGGTCTGTTCCTCTGCATCGCACACATTAAACTGAAATGATGACACGTCACATGATCCGAGGCTGACAGCTGATTGGAGAACAAACACAGATTTGGTCTTTGGGCGTACATTTGGTTTGGTTGCTGTTTTTAAACAAGCTTAAAGGACTTTTCCAGTAAAACAGTGATGGTCGAGAAATATGGAGCCAATTTTCAGCGAGCGTCTCTCTGGTGAACAGACCAGGATAAATATTTAAGGAGTTGATTGTGGTGTTTCTGCACATTTCAGCTCATTAACTGCAGATCACACGCTCGCTGTTTTCCTGCTGAGTGTTGCCACATGTTTGGCTTTCTTCATCCAGCTAATGTGCAACTTTGTTTCTCTCCTGCTGGTTACTGCAAACTGCCCAGGAGTCACACTGTGGGCCTGACGTGACTGTTGTCACTAGAAGCCTTAATTTGTGTTGAACTGGGGGGGGGCCTGGGGCTGCAGGCCCGAGCGTTCGCAGCTCCTCGGTTAAAACTTCGGTCGACGGGGAAGAAGGACTCACACTAACTTAACCCAGAGCTTCACGGGAGAGCGGACAATCACCGCAAACAACCGCTGCCAGCAGCTTGCAATGATCCGAGTCGGCGACACGAATGTTGGCAGTGGGCACTGCTTCTATTCTGCTTCTACTCCTGGATCGGGTGAGGGCTGCTCAGCACCTCCGTCTTGGTGCAGCTAAACTGTCGTCCTGCACAGACCACGCTGTGGAGCAATTTCTGAATCTGCTCCACGTCTCGGAGGCTCGGGCTGGAGTTAATTTGATGTTCTGTGTAGACGGCAACAGATTTGTGATTTTCAGCTATTTGCTCGTGGAGGTTCACGTAACTGCCAACCTGTTCCGCTCAGTCACAAACACACCGCAGCTCACTGCCATTTTAGCGCCGCCCTGATGCACTGAAGTCGCTTTGAAGACGGGCTACGACTAACGCGGGCCTCGTCCCGCTCCTCAAAGCAGCGACATCACAATAGTTTTGGTTGTGAACACCGATCGGACTCTTTGAACGTCAGTGTGCGAAACACGGACTTTAATAAGAACCGGCAGAAAAACAAAAGCGATGCGTCCGGAGGCGGGATGGCGACGGCTCCCCGGCTCAATCACAAACGTGAAATGAGCTGAGGTTACACCTCAGCAGGTGTGCTGTCAGCAGACTGGGATCGTGTAGCACGTTCAGTAATCTGTTCACTAGTTTAATGGATGAAACCAGTTTGTGCAACGTGATTAAACAGACACGATCCGTCAGTCGGAGCCTCGGGATCGAGTCTGGAGTTTAGAATCAATCTCATGCTGCAGGATTCCTAACAGCTCTCATCTTCACTTTCTTACCTTTCTCCAAAATATCCATATCCTCGGCTCCGTCCTCCCACTGATCCTCGTCCTCGTACTCATCGTCCACATCTGGACAGACAAACACAGGGTCAGACGTGCATCATCATCACGAGGAGTCTGAGAGATCGTCGTCTGTTCACACCAGCTTCATCCAGGATGAACCCTCCGTGTCTCGGCTTCTTCCTCGGACGGTCGTCGTCGTCATCCTCCTCCTCTTCCTCGTCGTACTCCTCCTCATCCTCCAGGTCCTCCCCCTCCTCATCCGCTACCTTGTCACTGCCCACTGGGCTGCCCGTCTCCTCCTGGTGACACAACAACAAAAGCAGATGAAAATTAATCTCCTGCATCCCCTCTGGTCCCGCTGCGAGAGTCCGCTGCTTCTCCGCTTCTTCTGTTTTTCCAGGGATGGTTTATAAACACAGCCTCAGAGATCTGAGCCTCATCTGAGAACAGACCCTGCAAATTATTTTTTCACTCAGAAATTTGGTGCCATAAAGGCTGTTGGCCTATCGTCAGTCAAACGCATCTCTGATGAATAAATAAGTCAAATTTCCCGTCAGAGGGAGAAACTGCAATGACATTTGTATAGTAACATTTGCACATCCTTTACTTATCTGGGTAAAAAGTCTCATGAACGCTCAAGAGTTATATTCTAGAGTTTTGTCGAAGACGGCAGCTTTTACAGGAACATCACACACAAACGGGACATTTAATTTTACATTAAAATAAAAAGTCTTCGGTCATCAGTCTGACAGCATTTGCTTTTAAAGCAGTTGTACCGAAGTGTTCGAGCCCAAAGGCACAAACAGCAGGTAAGTATTTTAAAAAGCAGAATCAAAACACGGCGGTGGTGATGTCACTCAACTCCCTTTCCTGATGCTCTATAAAAACATTGCTTGTGGTAAGTCCAGTGTCTCCTTTATTTATCAGAAATGTTCTCTTTTAGTTCGAGTGGGTGTAAAGTACCTGTGGTCTGGTGCCACGCAGGGATTTTTCAAACCGTCACAGGTGTTACTTTCATTTTGAGTAAGAGCAGAGCCGTTACTGTGGGTGACACCACAGATGCCCGAGGGCAGAAAAACTTTATCAACAGTTATTTTACAATAAATATGAACATTTAATCCAAAGAATTCTACGTTTTTGGTCATTATTAACCCTCCTTTGGTCCGGTAGGAGGATCGTGACTCTTTGTGTCACTGGTGTTTTTGTGTGTTTCATATTTAACACCCTATTGTAGCAAAAACAGCTTCAAAAACATCACACGATCACACTTAACACACCAGCGTGAAAACAATAAAAGATCAGCTCCTGATTTGCTGCATTACATGTATTATTTTGCTGTGACTCAGGAAATAATAGTTCATAAAAGCCTTTAAAAATGCCACAGGAGTAACACCGGTGCCAAAAACACCAAAGCTCTTTAAGTCAATGTACAAAAAAGACTTTTTAAAAACATTAACCTCTGATTTATGTGAAGCCAACAAGTGACCACGTTATTAATACTCCATCTGTAGAATGAGCCCCAACATCTGAAGAGGACTGCGTGGATTATAACGTGGGCACAGAGGAGGTACAATAACTCACAGTCATAAAGTTACTTATAAAACTGGTTATTTACTCTATTTTATAGATAGTCCCGCCATAAATCCAGTCGACTGCAGCAAATTTACCGGATCAAATAAGACCAGTAGACAGAAGACACACATACACACACGACCGGGTTTGTTCCCATAAAGTTTCTTAGCTTTTTATTATAAATTGTGCCGTTTTTATGCAGGTCTGACTGCGTTCTTCCTCGGTATCCTGCCGCACATGTCGCAGCTGCGCTCTCCTCTCTGTTTACCTCCTGTTAGCACACGTAGCTTGCCGGCTAGCTCACCTCATTCTCCTCCACTTCCTCGGCCTCTCCATCGCTGCTGCGCTCGCTCTGGTTGTCGGAGAAGTCGCTGTCCTCGCTGTCGGACATCTCGTCTCTGCGGACAGAAGCACTTTCAGCAACGGAAAAATTCACAAAGCAGCTCGGTGAAGCTTGAATCGAAGTCCGGCTGCGCGGCCACAACAACCAGAAGGGCCCAGCAGGAGAGGCTAATGCATAGCACAGACGCAGGGTCCAATAACCCCGTCAGCAGCTGCAGTCAGAGCTTAAATAACGAGCTCTGCGGGTCTTCCTTACCTGCTTCAACCAGAGGGAGCCGGTTTAATCCAGATCTTTGATGAATAAATATGAATATAAGCTTATTTCTGCCTCTCTGGTGATTCTTTGCGTATTCTCGGGGAACAGCGAGATTTCGGAAAGCTGCTCAAAAACTCTCGCGGGGTTTTGCACAATGGGTAGGTAAACGATGACGAGGTGCCACTCCGCCATGTTTTGAGAACACGTTTGTTTCTTCAATTTATCAAACGTCTAAAGTAAAAAACACACAGATAAATCATAAATATCAAAAAGTATACGTATATGTACATAAAAGTAAATTAACCAACACATATATCTTTAAGTTTTTCAGTTT
Source organism: Aulonocara stuartgranti (assembly GCF_965226115.1). Taxonomy (NCBI): domain Eukaryota; kingdom Metazoa; phylum Chordata; class Actinopteri; order Cichliformes; family Cichlidae; genus Aulonocara; species Aulonocara stuartgranti. The sequence continues at coordinate 1,633,946 of NC_138950.1, forward strand.
AGAGACTAAGCTGTTTTATTAGAGAAAAGGCATAAAAAATATTTATTAAAAATAATTAAATAAATAAAAACTACAAAAAAGCAACACAAATTGTTAGAAATCATTTTGACAAATGAAGAGGACATGAATTTAAACTTGCTACAAAGAAAAACGGAAGAGGAAAAATACAACTACATACTATATATGATTGTTATTTGCCACAAATGATTATGGCAGCCTTAAAGGTACATTTTAGTAAATAGATCAACATTTAAAATATTTCCATTATTTAACTATGTATTTTTTAAAAACACTTCGGGTTCGTAATTTCTCCTCAGAGTGAATACCTCTTTTGTACAAATCTTTGTTACGTCCTCACGCAGGTACGCCGTTTTCTCCAAACCAGCCAATCACATGGCGCACTCCAAGGAGAGCCACAGTGCGCATGTCGTTGTCGCTGACCGGGTTGGAACGGCAGGTAGGTCCTCCAGGTTTCGCTCCTCTGTCGTTTCTGAGCCGAGCGGTGTTTTTTCCCGGAGATGAACAGCGTGGGGGAGGCCTGTACCGAGCTGAAGCGGGAGTACGACACCTGCTTCAACCGCTGGTTTGCCGAGAAGTTCCTGAAGGGCGACCGGAGCGGCGACCCGTGCACGGAGAGCTTCCGGAAGTACCAGCGCTGCGTGCAGGCGGCCATCAAGGAGAAGGAGATCCCCATCGACGGCGTGGACTTCATGGGGCCCAACAAGGACAAGCCTGAGAGCTGATGGAGGGCTGCTGGGGAAATCCTACAAATGTACGCCACACTGAGCGGGGTCCACGAGGCCCACCGAGCATGCGCAGGAGCGGACAAGCTGCTGTCTCTGGGGTTAGAGGGTGAAGCGGCCCCTGAAAGAGCCGTCTCGTTAATTTTAAGCTTTTCTCTTTTACCGCACAGCTCTGTTCGGACTTCGTTTCTCAGCAGAGACACTTACCGCCCAGTTTTCCTCCAGAGGGCCCAGAGAGCTGCTGTCAGCCCTGAAACTGAGCTAAAACTGTCTGAATCCAATTACTAACCAGCTAAAGCTCCTCCATGACGGCCTGTGTGCGCGTTATGAAGCGGTGGCAGCCTGTAGCTATAAATAGCTCTAAATAAGATGTGATGCTGAAAACTCTTCCGACTGATGTCATGTGTGCAAAACTCAATCTTGCATTGTACGAATGAATTAAAGGGAGCTCGGTGTTGGAGCAGGACACGTGCACATGGTGTGTTTTTACTCTCTCACGGGTCGACGTCTCTCTTTATGTTTCTGCAGGTTTTTCTTGATCATTCGGAGTATTTTCAGTGTTGAGAGCAGTTCTGTCTCATATTCTTGCATTTCAGCGACAGACGTTCAGGTTAAACACGACCAGAGTTCTGAATCGGCTCCTGCTTTGCACTGAAAGCGCTTCGTTCGCTCACATCCCGGTGGAGCTTAGACGTATCAAACCCCTGCCTGGTCCTGGGCTCGGTTTGTGAGGGGTGTACGACGGAGGGAGCTTAATGAGCTCATGAGGCAGAGTCAATGTTTTCAGTGCCCTGAAGGTGGCGCTATTTTCACCATGACAAATGCTTAGAGTTTGAGCTTAAAGTCAGCTGGGAGCACCACACCGACTGCATGCATCCAGCCAGTAACACCAGTAAATGAATGCAGCTGTCCAAACAGGTCATCTGCTGCCAAGATTCAGACTGATGCTACTAGAACACAAGAAAATGAATCAGTTTCATCTGCAGGCTGTTAATCAAGAAGAAGACTCGCTCATTAATTTCACTTTGGCTCGTCGGGCAACAAACTAGAATAGTTTACGTTGAGGCCGCGGGACAGAGAGCGTTAATGTTTAAATGTTTCCCAGCTGGAATGTTAGAGATAAACAGCAGCACTGAGTCCGCTCAGAGGTTCCATAAATGTAGTTATTGTAGTTCCTGCAGTGTCTGGTTATTACACCAGGATTTTCTGCACTATTACTCTGTGTGTGGTATTTCACTATAATGTTTGAGCATCTTTATACAACCCAAGTACAAAATAGTTAGCTGTTGTGTAAAATGGAAATAAAAGCAGTGCAGTGACTTCAAGTCTCAAACTGTATTTCATTCACAGTAGAACACAGAAACATATCAAACTGTGAACATAAACCATGGTGATAAAAATAGGAGCTCCTTGTGAACATGATGCAGCGACACGTCTGTAAAAGTAGGACAGGTCCATGTTTGCTCTCTAACACCAGTCTGATGCCAGCTGCTCAGCAGTTCTGGCTCTGCTTCGTCCTCTTGTTGCTTTCGTGATGCTCCAGATGTTGTTAGCTGGTCAGAGGTCTGGACTGCAGGCTCCTCTGCTCCGAAGCCGTGAGGCTGGAATAGAAGCAGTCTGCGGTTCAGCATCGTCCTGCTCAAACACAAAGGCCTTCCTGAGAAACATCAGCATGGAGCAGATGTTGCTCTTAAACCTGTTTATACCTTTCAGCACTGATGGAGCCTTTCCAGATGTGCCGGCTCTGAAAGTGTTCCACAGTTAACACAGTTTGTGTAGATTGGCGATTTTTCTGCTCATGAGTTGCAATATGATGCTTCCAGCTGTTTCTTCTTAACTGTCAGGTTCAGTCTGTCCAAGTGACACAGCATGTCGACCAAAAAGGCCAGATCCATAATCCACTTGAGGTCTGAGAGCTCGGGATAGTCCTTCTCTTCCATAAACAGTTTCACGGCATCCAAAAGCTCAAAGAAGCGAGAGAGTACCCGGCCTTTTGACAGCCACCTCACAGCGGCAGGTCACCTGGAAGCCCTTGGTCCAGCTCAGCGATGAGATTCTTGAATTGCCTGTGGTTAAGCGCATGTGTGCGGATATAGTTGACGATTTCCATCACAGGCTTCGTGACGTTATCTAAATTCAATGATTTAGACACGAGTTGCTCCATGTGGATGATGCAGTGGAAATTCCAAAAGTCAGGAATAGTTCGGTCAGCTTTGCACAGCCCCACAAGCCCGTTCACAGATCCCATCATGGCTGGTGCTCCATCCGTGGCGGTGCAGTTAATTTCGTTATGGGCAGATTTGCTTTTTCAAATGCAGCCATCATGGTTTCTTTCACATCTATGCCACGGGTTCTGTCTTTTAATGGCACAATATCCAGGAGCTCTTCTTTGATCACACAATCGTTTGACACAGACCCTAAAATATTGCCAACTGAGGCTTGTCTTCTATATCACAACTCTCATCCAATGCGACACTAAAATACTCACATGCTTGAAGGTCAGAGTGCAACTGTGATTTAATAGCCGTGTTAATGTCCGATATTCTGTGTTCAACAGTGTGGCGGGACAGTTGGACGTCTGATACCACGCGTTTTAATTTGTTGTTTTCAGGAGACAAGATTTCAACAAGGTCACTGAGGCATTTTTTAACGAACTCCCCTTCATTGTGTGGCTTTTTAGCCCGTGCAATGTTCCAAGCCAGCTGATAGGATGCGAGCGTTATGGTCTCTAACCCCACCTCCGAAGTGGCCCGAGCGAGCCCCAGGCTCCAGGCCCCGATAAGCGGCCGCCAAGGAGTGAGCCGGTGTGTACCTGGACGCCCACCCCCAGACACAAAGAACCACCAACGCACCGATGTCTGAGGGAGTCCGCCACTGGCAGGGGAAGTGGTGGTAGGGGGAGATAGGCCTCCAAACCTTGGAGGGCCTGAGATGTCCCCAGAGAGGTGGCGTCTGATACCCAACCTGACATATAGACACAGACATACAGGCACAGACACAAACATCCATTCCCACCCTCATGCTCTCATATGCACTTACTCCACACTCAACCAACGTGGAGACAGACATAAAGAGACGCTGTACACACGATCACACTCCCCAAGCGTACTCTACAAACCGGGTCTAGGTGCCCCCTGGGGGGGGAAACTGCACCCAGACCCAGGTGTTACCCTTTTCCCTGCGGTGGGGAGAGGCAGACCGCCCCGACTCCACAGCAGCAGGGAGGCCCCACACTCCAGACCGCAGTCGGACGGCCAACTCCTCCTCCCAGCACCCCCGCTCCAACAGGCAACAGAGAACGGGGGGTGTGAAGACTGCAAACCTCCCTCCACCCGCTCATATGTAGCGTTGATTCATGTGTGTTCATGTGTGTTGGACAGCATTTTTAGCCCCCCAGACACCCACCATACCCTCACCTCGGTGTCACACTCTGAAACGATGTCTAACACTTTGATTAGCTCTTTAAAGGAGTTTAGAGGAGCCAGCTGAGTTTGGCTGCAAAAGGACGCTCACCCACCGGAACCTGAACACGAGTAGAAGGTATCCACGAAAACAGACTTGAAAACAGGCCGTATCTTCTCTCAAACATTTAGTTTGTTAGCATCTGGTTTAAATAAGACTCTGAAGATAAAAACAAACCCGACGGTCTGTCAGTCTCAGGGGGTAGATGGTTTCCAGCTGTTCATACTAAAGTGCCTAAACTCCCAAATAGTGGAGTCGATCCAGTTAATGTACAATGGGATTATACTGACATCTGTCAGTGCGCCCCAGGGCGGCTGTGGCTACAACGTAGCTACCATCACCAGTGTGTGAATGGGTGGATGACTGGATGTGTGAAGCGCTTTGGGGTCCTAGTAAAGCGCTATACAAATACAGGCCATTTACCATTAATGGGAAGTGAACGGTTCTTCTAGACTAGCTCACAGCAGGCTCCCAAAAGTTCTCCAATTAGGAGAGAGTGGGCCATTAGAGTCAATGCTGATTGAGGATGAACTGAGGGGCTTCGTAGATATGATGCCAAGCTACACTAGAACACTCCAAGCTCTAAAAATATGACGCTGGGACTTTCTCATTTGAAGCTCACTTACCTGGAAATAATTCATTTTTACCATCTAACTTTACATGAACGTTTATCTAACCAAGCTGTACAAAAAGACAGAAGGGGGTCATTTTATTCTGAAGGTGCAAGAAATAAGAGTGAACAGCGTGTATCAGTTTACATTCAAAATGAAGTTTATTGTACTGAACTAAATACAGGAGCATCAGATCAAAGCAGGGAGAGAATGAGCTTATTAGACAAGTGGAAAAAGCTTTATATGTTTCTGAGGTTTACATCAGAGCTGTATAGGAGCATATTTTGGCCACAGTAGGCGTAAGCAGTGCTGTCCTTGCAGCTGTCCATTGCCTTATAATGTCTGATGCATGAATAATGTGGCAGTGGCTTTCGACCGATCCTCAGGAAGTCCCACGTCCTCAGAAACCGTCGCACATTTCTGTGATGGTGTCTATGGTTGTGAAATATGTAGGCAGTAGGGGTGCAACGATATTCGTATCGATATTGAACCGTTCGATACAGTGCTTTCGGTTCGGTACGCATATGTATCGAACAATACAAAATTTGTAATTTATTTTATCAACTTTCCTTCTGACGATGCTGTCTGTGTTGAGCGCTCAGTGAATCTGCGTTCGACTACTCCGCCTAGGGTCGACAGTGCAGCCTAGGCGGAGTAGTCGAACACAGATTCACTGAGCGCTCAACACAGACAGCATCGTCAGAAGGAAGAGCGCAGGGCAAGCTAGCGAGACAGAAGTTAAGCTCTCCTTACAACATGGACCTCCCCCACCCTCATTCAGATCTGGCGTTTGGAATTATTTTGGTTTTCATGTGACGTATGACCCTGAAGGTAAGCGAGTCATGGACTAATTACAATTACATGGGTGTGAACTAGTGTGTTAGCGCAGTTAGCTCGTTAACGTGTTGGCCGTCTAGCCCCATGCACGGGGCGATCGGCGGTAGCTCGTTAACGGAGATTTGCCGTGTTGTGGCGTTAAGGTCATTTCAATGAGATTAACCTGAAAGCACTAGTGGGAACACAACGAATATGACTGCACATTTACGCCGACATCATCCTAGTGCAAAGACAAAAACAACAAGCATGCTACTAACTTTAGCCGAGTCATTTAGACAGCTGTTAGCACAGGATTCTCCTTATGCTGCTGAGAATATAGCCCAGAAGAAGCGGATAGTATAGCTTTTATTTTGGAAAGAGACATTTCTCTGTAATAAACTCTCTTTTCCAAAGATGAGTGATTCCTCAATCAGATACAGGGCTCGCAATATCGCTAGCCCGACGTCCCGGAGCTAGCGATTTTTTTCCAGTCGGGCTACCAAAATCTATCTCTGCCCTGCCCGTCGGGCTATTGTAGGAAAAATATATGTCAATGCTTTTGCATTCTTTCAGAAATGTAGCTGGGTAATTATGTTATTGGCATTGGTGAGCCACTGTCAATATGTGACATATTGAAGTCGCGTTTGAATTTACGCTTGTTTTTTTGCTTTCACTTTGCAATCGCGCGAACTGTGTATAGAGAGCGACAGCACTGATCTGTGAGTGATGATAATTTGTGCACCAATTCCTCTGACATCGTCTTATTAATCGTTAGCTTACTATGCAAACATGACAAGTGAAATCTCCTGCAGCTTAAACATGTGAGAGGTTGATCGCAGAGAATCGCTGAGCTTATGTGAGTGAGTGTAAAAGCAGCAGGATATATATTTGACTACGATGACCTGGATGACTGAGAACCTTCACAGACAGATATATATTTTAGTTCTGCTGAGCCAAATAAGACAGGTCAGGGTGAAGAAGTGACAGCCAAAGAAAAGCTTACCACAAAACGGAGAAGTTATGACAAATCAGACTATGAGGCAAAAAGAAAGTGCAGCTTTATGGTTTCATGGACAAAAGAATTTCTGTGGCTGCAATATGACGAGCTAAATAACCAGGGCTGCACATAAGTGGTCCGCAGGTGCGCATTCGCTGTCAAAATAAAAAACACGCACAAGGGTTAGGGTTAAATTTAAAAACTGTACTTTTGAGTTAAAATATATATTTATAATTTTAATAAATGACAAATTAAAAAGGCATGAACATTTTTTTGTATCGAAAAAATATCGAACCGTGACACCAAAGTATCGAACCGAACCGTGAATTTTGTGTATCGTTGCACCCCTAGTAGGCAGGTCTGTTTCCTGCCATCCTTGGTGTTCTTCCATCAGTTTACCAAGGCCAATAAACACACTGACCCAACACCCCCTTTTCACCCACTGTCCAACTGCTTGGTAGAAGCCTTATTAATATAATAATACTCATTATTAGCAGATACAAATACACAGATATTTAAAGCACATTAAAGTGACCAGTGTGCTCTCAGCAATTGACTGCAGCTTAGTTGGGACCTGACTGTGTCTTCTTTATGACGTCATCAGTGAGACGTTTATGTTAGCTGATATGAGACTACAAGCAAGCTTTTTCCACCCAGAACTCTGCGTTAGCCTCTAGCTGCACCTCAAATACCACCGAGCTGCATCATGCATTCTGCACTTTATTTGTGTGCAGGTGGTTTAATAGAAAGTTAACGAAAAGAAAGTCATGCCATGTAGTCTCTTCTGAAAGTCCTAACAGTAGTCACTGTTAGATTTCTCAACAGTCCACAGAAGATTTTCAAGAAAGGTCGTTGCATTTTCCTCCTTCATGACCTCACAACGACGACACTTTGACGCTGTCTGCGGAGAAGAAACAGAAATACGTGTTATTGTCTGGAAGAAGATTGGAACACAACCAAGACTTGAAGGGCAGTTGGAGCATTCAAGGTTTTCACCAGAAAACAAAAATTGTTGGGAGGGTAACGTAATCTACCAGCAATGCTCCTCACTGTGGGCTTTAATCCTGTAATGGTTACATTATCATTACAATTCTCACTTCTAAGTACCAAATGTGAACTTGTGCTTAAATAAACGAGCAGTTCCTCCTCTGGAGGAACTGCTCGAAGGAGTCAGTGAGGTGCCTTAAAAATCCCAGACACTGACTTTAAAATTGCATAATCCAATACAGGTGCAGGGGGGCTGAAGCCTATCCCAGCTACCACAGGGCATGAGGCTGGGTACATCCCAGACTGGTCACCAGTCTGTCGCAACCCTACCAGCGGCATGGGTTTGGACTGTGGGAGGAAGCCGGAGGGAACCACGCAGACACACAGAGAACAGAAAAGTCAGAGGGTGGAGTCAAACTCACGACCTCGTTGCTGTTAGGAAACAGCGCTAACAACTGCCAACGTGTTGGCGTACATGTCATCGTCATCAAATTAAAATAAATCTTCCCGGTCCATCACATAAATGTTTCAGAGGAAAGACAAACTTCTTGTTGTTAAGCGTTTAAGTTTTTATTAGTTGTTGTTTTTATTCGTACAGTGACTGAAAAACAACAGAGCGCTTTACATCAAGGCAAATATGTTATAATCCAAGTAGAAAGAAAATGAACACACAACTAAAAGAGAAACAACGTAACTGAAAATGACAGACATGCTAAAAACGTGATAAATATTAAAATAATAAGTCAAATAAAAATAAATATTTGGAGGAAATTGGACTCCATCAGGTTTCTGTGTGGAGTTTGCATGTTCTCTTCGTGTCTGTGTGGGTTCTATGTGTGGGTTCTATGTGCGAGTTCTATGCGTGGGTTCTGTGTCCGGGTTCTATGTGTGGGTTCTATGTGTGGGTTCTGTGTGTGGGTTCTATGTGTGGGTTCTGTGTGTGGGTTCTATGCGTGGGTTCTATGTGCGAGTTCTATGCGTGGGTTCTATGTGTGAGTTCTATGTGTGGGTTCTGTGTGTGGGTTCTATGTGTGAGTTCTATGCGTGGGTTCTGTGTCCGGGTTCTATGCGTGGGTTCTATGTGTGGGTTCTATGTGTGAGTTCTATGCGTGGGTTCTATGCGTGAGTTCTATGTGTGGGTTCTATGTGTGAGTTCTATGCGTGGGTTCTATGTGTGGGTTCTATGCGTGGGTTCTACGCGTGGGTTCTATGCGTGGGTTCTATGTGTGGGTTCTATGTGTGAGTTCTATGTGTGAGTTCTCATCAGGTCCTTTTTTTTGGGAAAGAGCAGCAGCTGTGGCATATCAGCTGATCCAGGCTGTTCCCAATCTTTCTTTGAAAGCAGGGGCAGAAGGTCATCTGTGGGAATATGTTCCAGGTTTGTGATTCTCAGTTTTGCTCTCACAGAATCACACGTGCAGGAAACCCAGTCACAGCAGCTAAACCCTCCTAAAGTCCAGACAAGCTCTGAGCTCGCCGTGACATTCATGAGTGACGTGAGAAGGTCAAAAGCACACGCAAAGAAAATATCTCATCTGTTCCACTGAGCTTCATAAAGTTTTCCGTTTCCAAATAGGAGCTCATTTTAACAAATGGCTTTAATCATAGTTGGTCTACTTAATAAACGACCACAGTATTACTTCATCAGTCCTTCCTTCAGTGGTTACTGTGCTTTACACAGGAAACAACTCTGTATGGCCACAACCTGAGCAGCTCCTGATCTTATAACAGTCATCTCATTAATTAGATATTTCCCTGAGATATTTCCAAGCCAACTGTGAGAGCTCATCACTCTGGGGTATCCTGGCTCTCCTCTGGGCCTGTCGTGTTGGGGTCATGGATTCTCCAGTGCAGCAGATGTTGATTGTAACACCAACCTGTCTAATTGTTTTTAGTCTTTCCAGACCACAACTTTGTCGCGCCTCTCTTTGTTGCACTATGGGACTCCACCACAGCCTCCTTATCATAGGCCACTGACACACAGCTCAGATAGAAAGGAGTACTGGCTCTCTCTCTCCCTCCTAAATGACCCCAGAGGTACTTAAACGTGGCTCTGACCTGGAGTTGGCACTTCACTCTTGTCCAGCTAACAACTGCGGTCTCAGACTTGGACGTGCTACTTCTCGTCTCATACGTAATGCAAACCTCCACAATCGGAGCTGGAGGTCATTGTTCGATGAAGCCATCAGACCACCAAAGCCAACACCCTACATCTCAAGTCTTTCCATGAAATTTCCTTCAAAGTCAGCAGGATGATCAGGGCCTCAGTTTTGAATGCACAGTTTAAAAGAACTCTTACATTAGAAGTAATGTGAATTCCTCTTTTAGCTGTTTCTCATACCTGGTTTATCCTGGACGCCAGTCTACTCAGCAATCTATTCAATTTCTTCCACTTGGGCTCGAGCTCCCACTCATGCGTGAGGACAATAATTTCAGAAGCAAAACATTGCATCGTGGTCCTGGGACAAATCTGCTGGAGGGAGAGAAAGGAGAGAGAGCAAAGGAATGATGCCATGAAGGAAAAAATCACAGCAGTCACAGTCATGCGCAGCTTCAGAAAGCAGCTTTGCATGATTGGCGGTTCAAAATAATCCTTCTTTATCGGACACGTGGCCGCGGTGAACCCCCTCAGTTCATTCTCTGTCTAAAACATGCTGTTTTAGCTCCTCCCTCTTAAAGACCACTGTCCTCTGATTGGCTGCTCCTGACAAAAAGAGGGTTTAAACATCAAGTGGGTGGAGCTTCTGTGCACGAGATGACCATATTAGGGATAAACAGCAGCCTGTAGCCCGAGCTATACTGAACGCACACTGAGCTCATTTATCTGTCAGGGGTGGCTGGAGCTCAGGTGGCAGAGCAGACCAGCCGCTAACGAGAAGGTCGGTGGTTCGATCCCATGCAGCCTGCATGCCAAATATCCTCGGGCAAGATACGAACCCCATGTTGCTCTGAGTGTGAATGTGTATGAGTGTTAGATACTCAGTCAGTGCCTGTGTGAATGGGTGAATGAATTAGTTGTATATAAGAACCAGTCCATTTACCATTCATGTGGCAGGAAATGTCATACAACTGAGATGATGGGAAAATACCAAAGACTGAGGAGACCTGTTATTGTGTCGGACCCTGTGGGTCTCTGCAGCTTTCATCATCTGAAGAATTCCCAAAACGAGTTGGGCGACAAGCTCGAAGAAACCAAACGTGTCCATTTTATGTTGAAAAAGCTTTAAAAATGAAAATGTAATTTTGTCACGGTCGTAAAAATGACATCAATATTATATTTTAACTTTTATTTCCTTTTTTAATGATACGAGGATAAAAACGTCCACAAGCCGCGGTGCACAGCGCTGAGGGTGACTGCGTGCACGTGGAGGCCACAGGAAGCCGCTGCAGCAGAGCCACCAACACGGAGCTGCTGCAGACATGACATTTGCTCTGCCTCATGTAGAAAACGTTCTCCTCACCCTGAAGGACTGGACACTGATATTTATGCCAGAGTCTTGAAGGAACCCTGCAGTGTTCCCGACACAGCCAATGTCCCTGTTAATGAAGCTATTCTGTAACTTGACCCCTGACCCCGGCGTCACAGCTGTGCTTGTCTGCTTCCTGAAGCTGCGTTCACTCTCACTCACTGCATCCATCTGTTGCACTGTTACACATGAAATGTTTAAACAGCGGCTCCAGCAGAACATTAAGATCACTGAACACGGAGCACAAAGACCACGGTCAGTGCTTGACCTTTAACCTGAATGTGCACAAGCTGAAGCGATTAGTCAGCGGAGGATCTTTGCCTCTGTGTGTTGTAGTTATTAGTCTGTCAGGCATTTTTAGCTGCGGGCTGAAACGTGAGTCAGTGCTTTGTGCAGGCACATACCTCGTAGTCTTCCATGGTGGGTGTGTACAGGCTGCAGTTCAGCGACAACTGAAGGGAAAGAGAAAGTTAGCTGCACATGTGCGTAACCACCGAGAAGCGGAACATTTTCCAGGTACAAGAGCTCACTGTGTGCACGATGAAACCCTCTGAGACCAGAAGCCCCCGAAGCCAAGAGCTCTTCAAGTGCGCTTGCAGGCTCAGCTTTCAGCTGCATGCTTAGTGCTAATTAGCAAACAACACTACGGAGCTACAACCACATCCACCCAGCTCGCAGCGCAAATACTTTTAGAGCGGACTCATTTTTCCCGGGAGGGTTTTTTTTCCAGGGAAAAAAACTCCTGTGGATTAATTTTGAATGAGTCACACCTGAAAACGATCTGCATGTCTGGGACTCAGAGACGATGCTCATTCTGCCGAAGCAGCTTTCCACGACTCTCAGTGAAAACAACCCTTCCTCCCCTCAGCTCGTCCTCTGTGTGACAAACTTGTTCTTTCTACGCAGAAGTCACTCTGCAGCTTAGGTGTGCGTTAGGTGTGTGCTGTACTTATTTTACATGACTCATCCTCCTCAACAATAAACGCATGCTTACATATCTTCAAGATAAGGCACCGAAGATACTGTTGCAGTTCACAGTTCACACACCTGAGTTCTGTGAAGTGCAGCAGTATGGATTGTAAAGCTGAGCAGGGTGAGGTACGAATCTCAAAGCCTAAAGCTGCTTTTGACCTTCGAGCATTAAAAAGCGTTCACGTTGCGTGATGTTGCGTGATGAAGTGCGTGTGTTTCTAAGTGAGCCATAAAGGCTTGCAGTCATACCTTTTTGGAGATGTTGGAGACTTTCTCCTTCAGGCTCTCGACCTGCACATAGAGGTCCCTGCTGCATGGTCTTTGGGTGATGGCGATGATGTTGACAGAACACAGAAACACAAACACACTCACGAGAGCTGGCCTCTCCCTCTGCATGGCACAGGCGGCAAAACCATCATCTGCGTCACATTATCCTCTGCTGTCTGCTGCCCCGGCTATCCAAGGAAAAGAGAAATTAATTAAAAGAGGAATGAACATCCAGAAGGACAAGTGTGGTGGAGTTTTGGCAGGTGATGGTTCACTTCGGGGGGAAAAGGTGCGTTATCCGGAGCTGCTGGTCTACACGTGGTTGGAGAGCATGGACTCCCTCTCTTCTGTCCCTTCTCATCCTCCAGTTTTCACTTTCTCACTCCTCCCCCTCTTCCTCCTCCTCTGGATTATTTGCATTTTACTTTCAAGATCCCACCTCTTTTCTCCAGCTGTTTCCTTTGCTCCCAGCGATCCCGAGTGCAGTGTTTCTTCCTCTAAACCCTGCAGGGAACAAAATCTACTCAACACACATCCTGGAGCTTCTCTGTGTTTGCCAACAGTCTGACTGACTAATCATCAAAACCTGCGAGGGCCGCAATTACCTGAGATAAAACATTTTCACTGAAAGTAAAGAGATGGAACCAGTGCCAAAGAACATGTTATATGGAAACAACAATGGAGCGAACGCAGTGAAAGTCATGGCAGGACTTGTGAGGGCGTCAGAGTTTGGTACTGGGACTTGAGCGGTTGGTCGTACTTTGGACCAAGACATGCTTACATCACGAGCTAGAAGTGAGATTATCAGTGTTATGACAACTTCAACACTGACTTCAAATCAAAGCAGCACAGTGCTGAAAGTTAATGAGGTAAATACATGTAAAGGCATTGTGAAATTTATCAAATATTTCCAAACTCTGCTGCAGGCAGCACACGTGGTAATATCAGCAGAAGATCAGCAGCCTTCTCACAGCGTGAAGGAAAAGGTTCAAACGTGCGATACTGTGAACTTAATCTGTGTGTGATTAGGAGCTCCGACCCCCTGATATCAGTGAGCAACAGTTTGATTTTTGTTTGATTTGGATCAGAGCTGGTATGCACATCGAGGAGGCAGTGCGGCGCTGCTGCCAAAAAACTAATGGTAAATGGCCTGTATTTATATAGCGCTTTACTAGTCCCTAAGGACCCCAAAGCGCTTTACATATCCAGTCATCCACCCATTCACGCACACATTCACACACTGGTGATGGCAAGCTACATTGTAGCCACAGCCGCCCTGGGGCGCACTGACTACAAAACTACATAAAGCACACAAACTTAACAGTAATGGGAGCAGTTTCCGCAACCAGGCTAATGATAAAAACAACAATGATCTCTCAGAGACGGGCGATGAAAGCTTCTGTGAGCTTGTGCAGACTCTCAAACCCATATCTGCTAACAAGAGTCAACTTAAAGCACACAGTTTTCTCGACTAAGCCCTGGCACATGTCTCGGTGAGGAATTTCTCAGGTCAGTATTGGGAGGAAAGGCTCTGGGAAGTAAAAGCAACATAATTTATGGTGAAAGTTGTGTCTCCTTCAACATAAATGATGATACCTAATAACGTGCCGTTGAACAGCCTGGAACAAGAGCTCCAATTTCTTGGATGCGGAGGATCTGCGTGTAAAGCAGCTGGAATGGCACAACGTTCCTCGTCTCTCCCAGAAGTCTAGTGCTGCTTTTTGCAGATGTTTGCTGTTTGTCATTTAAAGGCTTCATGTTTTAAACTGACACATTTGTGAATCACTGGTTTCGGTTTTGTTCTTAGGGGCTAAGGGACAGTGTCAGCTGAGGGAACATCTGCAAAATCAGCCTGAGACCAGACAGATGTTCCTCGCTCTTCCACCAGTATCTCATACCCCCCCTCATAACATCTGTACAGTTACAACTCACCTGTGTAAGTTTATATTAGTAGGGGTGTGGCCTCTGACTGCCAGATGGATGGTGATACAGGCAGCTCTGCCGGCTGCGGTCTGTTACGCTTCGCCTCAGCTAAATGAGTCCCTGAAGGCTTCAAAATGCTGCTTAGAAGCTGATGAGTAATAAAGACATGTTCCAGGAAACACAGCAATGCCGTGGAGCACATATAGCACATGGACAATGTCCAGCTATATGTAGCGTGTGCTCTGGCTGTCACGGTCCTGGGACGTTGACCCAGTGTTTTTTGTTTGTAGTGTCTGTGCTCCTGCTGTCGTTTCTCTGGTGAAGGTTTAGTTCTTGTTCTCCTTCTTTGTTTCCGTGATCGTTCCTCTGCTCACGCTCGTCTCTGAACACCTCGAGTTCACTCGGCTCACCTCATCAGTAAACACTAGTGTCCCAACGCCACAGGCCGCCATCACACTGCCTCCGCCGTGTCTTACAGATGATGTGTGTGCTTTGGGTCATGAGTTGTTCTGCGCCTGCTCCATTCTTATTCTCGCCATCATTCTGGTAGAGCTTGATTTTGGTCTCATTTGTCCAACGAATGTTTTTCCAGGTCTGCGCCGGCTTTTTAAAATGTTTATTAGCAACGTCCAGTCCAGCCTTTGGATTCGTGAAGTGGCGTGGATATCGATACAGCATCGTTCACTTGGTTGGCTGCTCTGATGGGGTTTCTGTTCACCATGGAGACGATTCTGCCATCATACCCCTGTTACGTTTCGGTGTTGTCAGTGTTTTGTTTTTTGCGTGACTGTCATGTATTTCCTGCTTTACTTTGAAAGTCTGTGTTATCTCAGTGTGTTCAGTTTACGTTTCCTTGTCTCGTCAGGTCTAATTTGCCCCAGCTGTGTTTCCCTCCTGTGGTCCATTCCCTGATTGCTCCTTCTATGTATTTAAGCCTTGTGTTTCAGTTTGTCATGATCGCGATCTCCCCCAGTGTTGTAAATAAATAGTTTGTTGTAAATAGCTGTAAATGGGTTTTGTCAATACTTTCGTTTTGAGACACTTCCGTTTTGGGAATTTGGTGGAGAGCCTTAGTGGGGTTTTTTTTGTCGTGTGTTTTTTCCTTATTTTTATTTTCCTGCGTTGCACGCCGGTTGCCTAGGCCGGGGTGTAACACCCCACTGGTGTCTTCTGTGGACGTCCTGGTCTTTTTGCGTTGCTGTCTCTCCAGTGCATTTGTTCTTTCTCAGGATGTACAAAGCTGTAGATATCACCCTTCCTAATATTACAGCATTTCTCAAATGTTTTTTCCTGTTTTCACAGTTTAAGGATTTCTTGTTTCACCTACATGGAGAGCTCCTTTGACCTCATGTTGTCTGTTCACAGCAAAATCATCCAAATTCAAGCACCACAACACAAATCAGCTCCAGGCTTTTATCGGCTGAATTGATAAAGACACAACAAAGGATCTGCCCACACCTGAACATGAAGCAGCCTTTGAGTCATTGTCCAGTTACTTTTGGTCCGTTTAAAAAGAGGGTGGCACGTGTTAAGGAGCTGCAACTCTTAACGCCTTCATCCAGTTTGAATTTGGAAACCCTCAAATGAAAGCTGAGAGTCTGCACATCACGTCCATGTCCGTTTTCTAACTATAATTGGAATATGTTTCAACAAACGGGTAAAAACCCAAACTTGTGTCAGTCCAAATATAAACATATATGAGCCTAACTGTATGTTTAGACAGAGAAATGCTAACTTCTTCCTTTTTCATAAATATGATTTTGAAATGCTGCCACTGTAAATACTGACTGAAGACAGAAGTTCTGGATGTACTGTGGAGGGTTCAGGTTCAGATAGTCACGTTCCCTCAGCCTTCCAATGTTTCCTATACTTCACTCTATGATTTAACCTCCTCCAACCGTACATATACTCCTAACTGCCATCATGACCCTACTGTGAAAATGCTTCATCTTATATTTAGTTATATCTGCCACCAGCATTAATTCTTTAACATGTACACAGAAGTTAAAACCAGCTGGATTTCTCATTAAATCTTAGAAATAAAACGAGCTCTTACCAACAGTCCGGTTGTGAGGACGGCTAATGATGAACTGCAGATCAACAAAGAATGCGTGAGAAGGCATGCGGAAACTAAAGGTTAAAGTCGAATAGAAGCAAAACTGAAACTGCACAAATACTTAAAGGAGTAGTGTGCATATCACAGGAGTTCAGTCAGCAGCAGCTCTTTGGCAATCTGCTTTAACAAGCAGGCTCAGGACTGCATCAGGTTTAACTGGCTCCTGTAATCCAAGCTTAATATCAGAAAATGTGACGGCGCTGATGGTGTTGGCATGTGTTAGAGATTTTCTACATTATACATTATAACCAAATCTCTATAATACAATATAATCAAGTAAGCCTTATATTCTAACCAAGTAAACCTTATATTTTAACCAAGTATGCCTTATATTTAGTGTGTTCATATATTTTCACCTAACCAAGTCTATTGTTAAAGGAAAACTGATGCATTCCTTACCTCAGTGTCTGAGGTGTTTGACAGCATGATATAATGATGCATTCTTTTCCTTTAGTGTCTGTGATGTCAGATAAAGCATGATATACTTCTGTATTCTTATCCCAGTGTGTGAAAGATCAGATAAGTTGATTTAATGTTTAACCTCTTCCCTGACAGTTAAAAGAGGAAGTACTATGTAACCCATTTTTGCCTTATAAATAAAGCAAGCGAGCCTGTGCTCGGTGTGTGTGTCTTCTCAGAGGCATTCACCCGTGCGCACGTTTTCTAATTACACTCTGAGTCGGTCTGCAGTTGTCTCATTTCTCTTACTTGTGTTTGAACAAATGTCTACCCCTGACAGCATGTAACCTGGTGTGTGGCAAGATGGGGACTCA
Organism: Aulonocara stuartgranti; assembly: GCF_965226115.1. Taxonomy (NCBI): domain Eukaryota; kingdom Metazoa; phylum Chordata; class Actinopteri; order Cichliformes; family Cichlidae; genus Aulonocara; species Aulonocara stuartgranti. The sequence continues at coordinate 1,651,080 of NC_138950.1, forward strand.
CAGGTAAGGCAGGTAAAGATGTCACAGATGCCAGAGGCAGGAGGTCGGGCTTTAAAACTCACACTTTTATTTCCTGTATTTCTCAAACTGTCTCAGGTTTACTGGAAGAAGATTTAGTTGAAGTTCCCTTTTTTACCTGTTACCAGTAAGATTCTGGTCCCTGCAGATTGCCACCAGTGCCCTGCAGAAACCTCACAACTCATTCAGCGTTTTATTATGTTTTTAAACATGCATTAGTTTCATATTTTTGATTCTTTTAATAACCAATCTTTCAAGATACAATAATGTAACTGTAAAAGAAAAAACCTTCAACTCCAAGCATCACCAGGGAAGTACATCAGCTAAGGCTTTGTGTTCTCTGACCAGCTGGCAGGTGGCTGTGGGCGGTTGCTGGCAGCTGGTATCGTGAAATTGAGCCACACCAAAACCCCCTTTTGCTATTGCAAGTTGCGTCAGTTGCAAGTAGGTGACAAGGAGGATGCCAACCTGTCTGCAAACATTTGCCAACTGGTAATGAAACTGTGTGTGACACAAAAACTGGAAGTGGAGAATATCTGCCATTAGAAAAGTGTTGGTTTTAGAGGTAAGGCACGTTTTAAAGTTCAACTCCAGTTCGGCGAGTTTCTGCAGATGAGTCGGTGTCTTCCACGCAATCTGTAGGAGATCTGCTAGCAACAGTCGAGCTCTCACAAAGAGGCTTTTGATGCAGAAATCAGTGTGAATGATTCCAGCAATACACATTTTACCTAACAACACGAGATGCTTGTGGGTCGTTCAGTGGCCTTAAAGTCTTTCACACTGTTGCTATGGACGATTTTGAGATAGCAATCATATTTCTTTCCTGCCTGTTCTTTGAAGTATTGACTAAGCTGCAAAACTCGAACAGTGTGTTTTGCTTTAACAGGAGGAAAATTTTAATTCTCCCTTAGATATGCGGATGTAGGCTGCTGGCCGTGCCTCCCTGAGCCTGGTTTTGCTGGATGTTTCTTCCTGTTAAAAGATTAAATTTTAGTCATATGACACCAAATCACAGCAACAGTGGCCTCGAGGTGCTTTATATTGTAAGGTAGACCCTACAATAATACATACAGAGAAAAAGTGTGATTCAATGCAGAGAGGTCTATTAACACATAGTGAGTGAGAAAGGTGACTGGAAAGGAAAAACCCAGTGCATCATGGGAATCCCCGGCAGCCTACGTCTATTGCAGCATAACTAAGGGAGGATTCAGGGTCACCTGGTCCAGCCCTAACTATATGCTTTAGCAAAAAGGAAAGTTTGAAGCCTAATCTTGAAAGTAGAGATAGTGTCTGTCTCCTGAATCCAAACTGGAAGCTGGTTCCACAGAAGAGGGGCCTGAAAACTGAAGGCTCTGCCTCCCATTCTACTTTTAAATACTCTAGGAACAACAAGTAGGCCTGCAGAGCGAGAGCGAAGTGCTCTAATAGGGTGATATGGTACTACAAGGTCATTAAGATAAGATGGGGCCTGATTATTTAAGACCTTGTATGTGAGGAGCAGGATTTTGAATTCTGGATTTAACAGGAAGCCAAAACAGGAGAAATCTGCTCTCTCTTTCTAGTCCCTGTCAGGACTCTTGCTGCAGCATTTTGGATCAGCTGAAGGCTTTTCAGGGAGTTTTTAGGACTTCCGACTGCTACTCATATGGGGTTGTCTGATTGTTAGGCTTTCTTTATAATACTGTATGGTTTTTACCCTACAATATGAAGCAGTTTGAAGCAACTGTTTTCGTGTCTTGGGATTATATAAATAAAAGTGTAGTGAAAAAAAAATCTCAGTGAAAATATGTGTCCAAACTGAGGAGTGACCCAAGTCTGCTAATGCTCCAGTATCCATCTTGGCAACCTCTGGAGTTCACGAGTTTTCCGGAGGAGGTTTCTGGACGGCGCTGGTATCAGCAGAGTGAGTACCAAGTTCAGCAAAAACACAGATATCAGCTTGGTCTGAAGTTAAAAGTAAAACTTTACCAGACACGTCATGTCAAACGTACACACGCATACACACACTCATGCATGCACCCAAGAGCTGAAGACACTGTGCAAAAATACCAAAATTACTTTAAGGATATTAAGTGCCAAAGAAAATAAGACTAACTTCATAAATAAACAATAAGATAAAAAAGAAGGAAAAAGGATTAAAAAAAGAGATGGATCATTAACCACAGTTAACAAGTTTTAACACTGGCCTCACACTGGCCTCAGACAGCCGCATATGGATGTTTGTCCAACACAATATATACATATATATATATATATATATATATATATATATATGTATTTAAAAAAAGAGAAAAGATCACAAAAATAATACACATGATTGGATACAGCATAGTTGGACCTTCAAAACATCTGTTTGCAGGGTTGGGATGTAGTCCAGCTCAATAAATGCTAAAAGTTTGAAAGTCTTTTCCAAAAAAAAGTCTCAAACGCATCCACAGGTAGTCCAGAACTGATCAAAGCAATCTTCCAACCTTTAGCTGGTCATAATCCATCACATCCAGCTGTGGACGGGGAGATCACATAGGAACAGTGTTACTTACAAAGTCCTTTCTTCTGCGCCATATTCTGACCTTTCTGCAAACACTTCCGTCAGCATGCATTCAGAGTCAGATAAAAACGCAAGGCCCGTATAAACAATGGGCTCAATTTCCTGATGAACCTTCAGTTATGAGTTGTGGAAATTTTGGTCCCATCAGAGTCAGGAAAGGAGGATAAAGATGACAGTGCTTCGTGGTGGGTTAACGTTTTGACTGAGGGCTGTTTCAGGCCCACCCCTCGCTCACCACTTCCTGTTTCGTAACCAACCTGTGACGTCACTGTGGCTACGTCCATCTTTTATAACAGACAGTGAAAAACTTGTTTTGTTTGTTGCGACATGTGAAGACTGCACATATAAAACATCTATCTTACACGGCGAGGTGAGGGCGGGACCATTCGTGAGAAACAAAACCACGTCCGCTGTGTTCTTTGCACATATTTTCCCTTCTGGCTCCATGAATGAAAGACTAGTCTCACTGCTTTATATCCTGTTACAGTTCTGAGGAAGAGCTGAAGGAAGCTGTGAGAGTCCGTTGATGCTTACTCTCCTCACCATCTGCCCCTGTGCTGCTACTCCAGCTCCTGCTCCACCCTGCAGGGTTTGGGTTAGGCTAACTTGGGCCGTGCTGAAGGAGGTTATTCTGCCACTTCCAGCAATTTGTAGGTTGACTGTGGTGGCATAACTGGCCTTGTGGTTGCCCTGTTTGGGTAGTGGTGATGCTCTTGAGGGCAGGGGAGAAGAGACTGGGGACACAGGAGGTGCTGTGGTATAGATTTGAACCTGAGGCGGTGGTTTGATGTGGAATTGGTGGTGTTGGTAGGGGGCAGGTGGAGGAGAGGTCATTCCTGAGGTGGACAGAGTCAGACTTGAGGAGGTGAGGTTTTGCTCACTGGAGGGTCGGCTAAGGTAGGCGCAGATCAGCTGGCTCCGACAGTTTCCCTCCTGTAACTCGGGATCTTCCCAGTCTATCTGCCTGTCTGATGAAGCGGTGGAGGACACAGGGGGAGGAGACGAGGCACTGATGGTGCAAGTATCGCCTGTATCCGGGATATCTGTTCCATTGTATTTGTTTGAAAGCTCTCGCACATCTGGCCAGGGCACGCTGGTAAAATGCTGCCCACCCCCGGTGCCGTTCCCTGGGGAAAACTTGCTGGATGAGGGTGGGGACTGAAGCCCATTTTCAGGGCTGAGGCATGCGGGTGAGCTGCTGTAAGAGGACCATCCACTCCTTGGACTGACCGGACAGGACTCGTGTTGGTCAAAAGAAGGATGGGCATTTCCACTGAAACCTAGGGACCTTCGGCTGCTGTCTGCCCAGGAACGTCGCTGGGCAGCAGCGTTGAGCCGGGCTGGGCTGGAAGGTCTGTCGGCCAGGCTGGAGGAGAAAGACCTGCGGAGGCTTAGGGAGGTGGTAGGGCAGGGTCCAGAAGGGAAAGATCCTTTGAAACCACTCTGTGGGACAAAGGAGGACGAAGAAGAAGTTGGGAAAGACGCCAATGTTGATGAAAGAGAAGGAGAGGCAGAGGAGGAAACATATCTAGCGTTTCTAGGCTGAGGTGTCGCAACATTGTTTGCCCAAACATTCACTGACACACCGATAGGAGGTGGGGAGAGGATCCGCGGGCTCGGACATGAAGAAGAACTCATGGAAGAGGTGATGGGTAGCTCCAAAGTTAGACCTAATGGGTTATGGGAACTTGCACTTCCTACCCTTGAGCTCCGGGGATGGGGCGGTTTATTTGCCATGGGGGAGGAGAAATTGTGCTGTGGAGGTGGAGAGCAGAGGTGAATGAATGAAGCTGGAGAGGGAGATGGGGACTGAACTCGTGAGTTGGGTTCGGATGCGGAGAAAGGCCGGGCTACACGGTTGTGTGATCCTGACCAGAGAGAATCTTGGGATTGTTGCTTTACCGCGGCTTTACTGGTCCCATTAGAGAATGTCTCCTTCTGTGGACTTACCAACCAACCTCCGTTACTGAGAGCACTGCTCAAGCTGCAGCTCACTTGACTGATTGCTGTGCTGTGATTGTTGTTGTTGTTTGAGTTCTGTGAAGAACCAGTTTTGCTGTGAAGGAATGAGGGACGTGGTGAAGAGGATGAAGCGTAGGCCGGCTGGTAATGGGATGGACTTGGAGAGCGTTGGGAAAGAGAGGGAGGAGAAGATGGCATGAGGGACGGAGAAGTGCAAGAGGTCCGGAGAGTGGACGGTGGGCATCTTGGATGGTGGTACCCATCCTTGGAACATCCTAACTGAGCACAAGCAGGTGTGCTGGAAGGAGGTTTGGGAGAAGGGGAACGCCGTCGTAAGTGAGAGGAAGGTAAGGAGGGACTTTGATTCACGCTGTTGCGGGCAGTGTTGTCTTTTGCCATACTCTGACTGATAGACTGACTGATGCAGGAGGCAGCTAAGGATTTGGTAAATGTGGAGGAAGAGGTGATGGGGGAGGAGCATGTGGGAGAGCGAAGGGTAGAGGATGATGTAGGGGAGGGAGGAGGGCCTCTTACAGATGATGAGGAAGATGCAGGAGAGGGGGTAGACGGGGCTTTCCTGGTTAAAGGGGGAGTCGGAGATAAGCTGGAAAGAGCCTTGGAGATGTTGTTTGGGCATACAGGAGTCGGAGAAGATGCTGGAATAAGCCTGAATGGTGAGGAGCAAGGTGGTGCTCGTACTGAGGAGGTAGGAGGAGCTCTATGAGGAGAAGGAGAGCGGTGTCTCAGGCTGGGTTGGAAGGCTGAGGGTGCAGAGGTGCCCTGGTCAGGCGTGGTAATAGCCTGGGTAGTTCTCTCCTCCTGAGTCTTGAAGATCGGAAGTTTGGTCGGGCATCCTGGCTCTTTTGGGTCCCTGTAAGTTACAGAGAAGCACAGATTTAAAAACATCTAGTTTATCGAATTAAATAAAAAAATCACTGCAGTTATACTTAAAGAAGCTTCTCTGACAGGGGCATTGTGACTCTCGTCTTTCCAAGTGATAAAAGCCCAGCTAACACTACAGCAGAAGGGCCAAAAATGGCACTTTAAGCTCAATGTAAGGAACGTTCACTAGTTGGGACCACATCCTCATTTAGGTTTGACAGCGTTTCTGGTAAATAATGGCAGATGATGTGAGCGTGAACTGAAGCTCTGGTTTGGGAAAGGCCTCAGAGGCGACTGGCAGCGGCTCCTGGGCCGGACGGATCCCCGTCAGCTAACTTTCTTATCAGTACTCTATAATGTCAATGTTCTACTTTCACTGCGGCTTTAGCTACAGTTTAAGAGAGTTAAACTATTCTGACTGACCACAATTTAGGGAGAGTTTCTTTCCTTAAAATCTAGATTTTTTCCCTCCTATTTTGACTGGTACGATCTTACTTCTGCCAGACGAATTTTTTTCCCCCTTGTTAAGCCACTGAACTTTGACCAAGCATAAAAAGCGATGACCCAGTGTTGTCTCTACATATAAGAGACAACTTAGAAAAGAAGCAGTTTTAATTGCATCTTTAGGCTCCTTGTTGCCAGCAGCCAGTCACAGAAACACATCATTTGTTCCCATTTCCTGAGATGAATCCATGAAAAATGTCAAAAATAACAATAAAGATAGTTTGATATGAAATACTATTGATCAGTACAAACTGATCAGCTGTTAGCTGAGAGTATTTCAGCATGGCGTGCAGCGTGTTCTTAAAAATCAGAGGAAAATGGACAAGTGAAGGACAAAAGAATAGGTTTGATCTACAGTGTCTGAAACGACGTCCATAAGAAAGAGGAAGAAATTTTCATCCTTCACCGAAACTTCGTCAGAAACGCTCTCAGTGGAAGGACGTCTGCCAGAAGGCCGTTGATAATGAAGAGAAACGTGGTGCAAAGGCTGAGGCATGAAAACGACACAAGAACTGGACTGAAAATCAGGTCTGATGGAGCGATGGATCCATATGTGAAATTTGAAAAAGAAGAGCCCAGACCTCAAAATCACTGAAGCAGTGAGAGATCATCCTGACAGAGATCAGCAAAAAGGCAGAAACATCCAAAGAGGAGCTTTGAACGTCCTTCAAGAAGCCCAGAGAAGTATTCCTGAAGATTCCTTAAGAAACACGGAGAATTAAGGTGGTCATACTCAGTGTTGGTCAAGTTACTTGAAAAAGTAATCAGTAACTAATTATTGATTACTTCTCCAAAAAAGTAATCCAGTTACTTTACTGATTACTTATTTTCAAAAGTAATTAATTACTTAGTTACTTAGTTACTTTTTAAAAACACGATTTACAACCTGAAGAGGTGATAAAGTGATAGATCTTTCAGCCCAATTCTACTTTTTCTGCATAATCATCATACAAAATGTAATCAAATGGAAAAGTCTCTTTTTAAAACTTGTTTTATTAGTTTTAATCTTTTAACTTTATGCATCAAGCAAAGATTTAATTATCTGCAACATTCTCTGACTGGAAGAAATTAGTTTAACATTTAAACCTATTTTCTGCACATTCCAGCTCATAAAATAAAATATTTTTTGTGTTTACACTCAGTCTTTCAAATAGATGCAAGTAAAACACAGCAGAACATAAATAAAGTCAAAGACTCAGCGGTCCTGTTGCTCTATTTTCACCTGTAAAGCAGGAGTGGGGTAGGCGGAGGTTTACCCTGGTGCAGGTGTGCTGCGGTCAGTGGAAGAATCCGCGAGTTTCTCTGTGAGTTTCCCATTACGTCGTAGCTACTCGGTGCTTGTTGGAAGTTTAGGGGTTTTTTCGCTGTAAAAAGAAGTTTTCTTCCCACGCACAGCGGACACTAATGTTTTTGTCACTTTGTATGGAATCAAACTCAAAGTAAGGTCAGTACTTCCACGCTTTAAACGCTGCACGCTCATACTCTCTCTGCACTCGATATGTGATCCATTGTTGATCTGCACACAGCTGTTGTCACTAACGGCGCACTCGCTTACGTCACTGTCGTGAGACATTCTCGCAAAAAATCACGGTTTTAGTAACGCAGTAACGCAGCGCTCCTACGGGAAAGTAACAGTAATCTAATTACCGTTTTTGCAATAGTAATCCCTTACTTTACTCGTTACTTGAAAAAAGTAATCGGATTACACGTTACTGCCCATCTCTGATCATACTAAACATTGACTTTCAAGTTCTTTAGAACTGTACAAAGTACTGTATAAAACGTTTTAGTGGTAACAGAAAGTTGTAATGTGACAAACAAAGGTAAATTATGTGGCTGAAGGCAAATTCTTCTACTGATCAGAAGCCAGATAAAATTTAGTCTGGCTTGAAATAAAGTGCCAAAGATTACAAGAGCAAGAGAACCTCGAGGCATACGCTTTAATGAAAACATGTGTCCTGGCTTGAACTTCACCTTCGTGTTAATACAGCCACATTTCATTTCTTATATAAAAGAAGAAAAAAGAAGCAGATCAAAATATGTTAAACTGAAAAGCATGGGCTGGGCTTGCTGGTTTATTAGGGGTTCGAGTTCATACACACAGACCAGGTTCCCCTTATTGGCCACCTTCATCAGATTATCATTATTACTTTGTTAAATCTCTTCCAATTGCTCACGAAATCTCTAAAGTGCAGTTATTCTGCTCATTTCCTGCTGCATGCTTTTAGTTATTTAACTGTGCATGATTCACACTTCAGAAATACCCTTCTTATCTCATACTGGGCCTTAATTCAGCTCTTGACTAACTGCCAGTCACAACCTTTGGGAGCTGTCAGAGCAGTGTGAGCTTGCACAGATTCTGGGTTTTCTGCACTTTTGCTTGTCAGTTATCAGGTCCATACACACCTGTGGTCACCTTCAGGCATGCTATTGACATTCGGGGGATCAGATGAAGCCCGTCCGCCCAGCGTCGTCAGCAGGTCGAGCGGCCTTTGGCTGGTGAATGTTGGGAGATGGTCTTCAGACTGCAGCTGAGCGGGATTTGATGGACGTGGTTCATTTTCTCTTAAACTGTGATGCCCTGGGGTTTCTGTGAGTGCGTGGCAGCTTGCGTGTGAAGAGCCAGAGGCTGTGAGTAAGGGAAGACTCTGGGAAGGCTGAGCAGGAAGCTCTCCTAAGGGTCTCCATTCACCAAAGCGCCCTGCTGAACCCTCATCGCTGGAGAGTTCCTCTGCTGATGTCTTCTGCGGACGCTGGTTTCGCAGCACAGTGCTGCCCTCCTCTGTTTCTCTCTGCTCTCTGCTCGGCCCTGGGTGAGGTCTTGCAGAGCTGTTGCACTTTCCTGAAGACGCGTCTGCATTTGCATTTCCTGTGCAAACACTGAATTCAGGCGCTGCGTAAACATTCACGTCTTTGCTCAGCGTATCCTTGTTATCTGTGAAGCTGTGTTCTACTCTAGCTTGTATACATTGTTCAGCTGCTGCGTCCTGCTTGTCTTTGTCTTGGTTATCTCCATCTTTGGTCACTTTTCTGCAGTGCTCAGCACACAGAGGTGGCTCCGAGGGAGCGGGTTGGGTGATGATTTCTCCAGACTCTCTGGCTGAATAAGCATGGTGCCGACCACTCTGCTGCTCCGGCCTGCAGGCAACCACAAGGAGAAAAGTAGTGGGAATGAATCTGCTGCTGCTGCTCTGAACTGCAAACCAAATTTAGCTAATCTCACTCATTTCAATGTGCACCGTGGTGAGCCTATAAAATGCTAGAAAGACCATTTCATGTCACGCTTGTGGTTTCTGTCGGATCTGAGCTTCACTCCTTCTGCCTTCCATCATTTATAAACATTTGGTCATTTACCATGGTACTGACTAATGTTTATTCATGTATGTATATGATTAACCATAATTTATCATCAACTCAACTCATTTTTTGTACTCAATCCTTTATTGTTATAGTCCTTTCATTTTTACTTAATTAGTAAAGTACTCACACATCTGGATGCACATCCCTGTTCTCATTCAGGGGGTCATCCCTGGAGGGGTCCTTGTTACTGGCAGGGCAGCACAAACTGGAGCTCCAGTCTCCAGCTTGTGTCCTGAGATGCTGAATGGTTGTTGTAGAAGATGAGGATGCTCCAGGTGAGGTGTACCTGTGCTCATAGCTGTTCACCTGGGTCAGACTGGATGATTGGTTGCTTAACAAAGGGGCTGGATTTTCTTGAGGTGTGGTGGAGGTCTGGGAAGTTTCACTCAGAGTACGGCCTACACCAGAGTCTCTTTCTCTGCTCAAAGCAGAGATGAAGTCTCTCGGCCTGGAGAGGCTAATTCCATTCGTCTGCTGGGTGGTCATCTGTTCTTTGACAAACACATGACCAAACGACTGAGGTTCAACTGGCTCCATCGCAGCCTCCTGGACATCTGGGAAAAACAATGAAATATAGAGTATGAACCAAACATGAAACAAACAATTAAGCCACTGCTTCCAAGTATTTTCCTGTCCAACAAAACAGACGAATCAACAGGTGTGTATGGGACAGCAGCATTACACTGCTCACAGAGACTTGGCTGCAGCAAAACACACTGGATAAAGCCTACAGCAACATGTACCACATCGAGGTTTGTTAGACCACAGTTCAATACTGCTGATCCCTGCATACACGTTAGGAGGAGAGCCCCCCAGCCACAAAGAAAACCTGGCCAGAAGGTGCATCACATCAGCTGCAGGACTGGACGGTGTTTGAACACCAGGACCTCGAAGAGCACACAGCATCAGTGCTCTCATATATTAACTTCTGTACCAACAGTGTCACTGTGGACAAACGTCTCCGGGTGTATTGCAACCAGAAACCCTGGATGACTAAAGAGGTCCAGGTCCTGCTGAAGCAACGTGACGCCGCTTTCAGATCCGGTGATGGTACGCAGTACAGTGCAGCCAGATCTGAGCTGAAAAGAGGCAACAGAGAAGGCAGCGTACAAGAGGAGGATTTAAGACCACTTCAGCAACAACAACTCAGGACAGGTATGGCAGGGAGTTCAGCACACCACCATCTCTCACCTGGAACAACAGGGCCGTTACGCCAGGCTGCTCTTTCTTGACTTTAGCGCTGCTTTTAATTTGATAATCCACAGACAGACTAATAGTGAAACTGCTGGATATCGGACTTCCTTCTACCACCTGCAGCTGGATCAGAGACTTCCTCTGAGACCGTGGATAGAGTGTTACACATACACTCATTCTTTTTATTTTTTCATTTTTTGTATTTATTAAGTTACCGTGTTGTGTTGTTTGTGTTGTGCATAATGCCGACGTGGGATGAGCACTGACAAAAAAGAGAGATCTTATCTTATGTTAACACAATAATTTGGTCCTGGACTCTCTTTAAAGAACCCAAAGTCACAGCATCTTAGAGGAAGTCTTAGAAAAGGCAGCTTACCTGGTGTGAGGCTCTCTGCTGTCTTTACTGTCCTCTCTTCCTGGATCTCTTTGGTCTTCCAGCTCATGGTTTGAGTCTGGTTCTGGTCTTCAGCTTGAATCTGACATTGCCGCCTTTGTGTTACGTTTTGGGTTTGAACTTTGACCATGGAGTAAGTTTGGGTTGCACATCTCGACTCTGACTGACCGGTTTCTGTTTCATATTGTTTTTGGTGCTCAGCTGTAACTTGAGCTTCAGCCTGTATCTGACTTCTACTTTGGCTCGGGCTTGCGGGTCCAGACAGACTAGCAGAAACCACCGATTGGTTCCGTCCACTATTGGAGCGTTTTTGATGCAGGGGGACCTTCATGGTGCTGGCTTTGGCGCTGTACATTCGAGCCAGTGTTTGGACCTTGCTTAGAATACGCTCTGAGTTTTCTATCAGCACAGGGTCTACCACGGGGTTCGCCTCGAATAACCCGATACCAGCCACATCCGATCCCATGGTCTCGAACAGGGCTCGGTTAGCAGTGACAATCCTGGAGTGGCGAGACCATCGACCCACTTTTATCTGACTGGGAAGGTCCTCGAGGTTCCCAATGGCCTTTGCTTGGTCTCTGCTTCTGGTTCTAGTCCAGATGTTCTGGGTTTTTGTCTCAGGTTTTTCGCACGTATTCACAGGTGTAGAGGTTTCTTCATGGCTTCCATTAGCCTCTGTTGAGCCTGGTGGGTTAGCTTCATGCCCATTTGTAATAGCTTGGTTTCCAGCACCAGGCATGGTTGTTTGATCTCTGGACTCTCCTTCCACCTTCTCCTCCCGTCTTTCCACCAACGATCCTTTGCAAACATTCTCATTTTGATCCTGAATCTTTGTTTCTTCTCCAATAGGCCTGCTTTGGTTTGATTGCAAATTTACCGGATTTGGAGTCTCTTCGTCGTTACTCGCAGCAGAGGATGAAGACTTGACTCGGTCCTCTTCTCGAAAATCCAAAGAGCTCATTGGTTTATCAGCCTGTCCATCACTCTTTGCATCTGCTAGTACTGGAAATGGGGAAGAAACTGGACCAGAGGAAGAAAGGTGCTCCCTATCAGTATCTCTTTCTGGTTCTTCGAACTTGGACAGTCCACTTTCTGACTCCCCTTGGTGACCACCGACATCAAAGCGTGACATGGTCTCCTTTACCAAGCCAGAGGGAATTTGTGAGAAACTGTTTCTCCTTTTTGACCCTACTTCTTCAGCAAGCTCTTCATCCTCTTCCTCGCCCTCTTCAGCCTCAGCTGCTGCCTCATAGTAACTTCTTATCTTTTCAATGATCTTCTTATCTCTCTTGGTGAGGTGGGAACCTCTTGTAGGCGGGTGATATCTCTTGTTGGGCTGGTTAGGGGCTCCTAGATTTGAGGAGGAAGTTGTGGACTCTTCTTCTTCTATCGGTATGACTTTGTTTTTGCTTTCCTCCTCTTCTGAGACGAATCGATGAAGGTCTAGTGTTTGGGGTGGAACGATCTTGTGTCTATCCTCGTTTTCACTCGTTTTCGTCTTCTCTTTATCATTTTCTTGTACTTCTCCAAGCACTTCTTCTCCCTTTTCCACCTGACTTTCTGCAACTTGAATTTCTTGGATTTCACTTTCTGTTGTCTCATTTTCTCCAGTCTGACTTTGGACGATGTCATCCTCAATCTCTGCTCTTTCCTGTTCCTGTGGCATTGTGTGTGTTTGTTCTTGGCTGGAGGTGACTGGGGGCAGCGGGCAGGTGAAGTTGGTCTGGTTGGATAGAGGCTCTTTGGGCTCATCCTTGATCTGTACCGGGGAAAAAAAGTAAGAAGAAACTTACAGTCATATGAATCCTAGCATGTGCTAATGTAGCTGGTGGGATATGGACACCCACCGGTGTGTTACTTAACAGTTTAGTGAATAGTTTAAAGAAAAAGAGGGAAATCACTGGAATTTGTTCAAATATCTGCCTGAATTTGGTTTGTTTTGTTAAATTAATAAAACCTTGAACAAGAACATGTGTAGTAAAGGAGTTGTTTGCTTGAGGTCTTTGGTAATGGATGGTCTATCTTAAGGCTCTTTCCTGATAAACATGCAGTTTGTCATGTGATAAGATTTTAAGCCACAATGTTCAGATGTCAAAACCCAGGATTTGACCTCTTTATACGTGAGGTTTCACAAAGGTTGGTCTTCAGTAAATCAGTGAATAATCAATGACATCGCAACATGGTGTGACAGTTTCATGAATCTAAACAAGTATGGCTAGAAAGAAAAATATAGTCCACTTGAGGCTGACTCAGACTCGTGTCCTCAAACGTGGTTGACCACATGTCAAGTTATGGTGGGTGTTCTGTTTTCTAACCGTCATGTGAGTGTGGATGGCAGCGAGCCCCTCTCTGGCTCTACTCTGGTTGATGAACTCCAGGATCTCCTCTGTGATGGACAGAGTGGGAGGAGGACTGAAGGGGGTCAGCTCCTCTTCCTCCTCCTTCTCCTCATTTAAACAAAAATGAAAAGACACCATTAAAAGGATGCTATGAGTGTTTGATACAGTCCTGTTTTCAAACCTACTATCTGTGCACAAGTTTGATTAAATACATTTTATTATATTACTGTAGTGGGATTGCAGTGGGAATTGGCTCAGCTCAGGGCTCCTGAGCCGATGTAAGTTTCCATCCATCCATCTGTCTACTCACTCATCCATCCATCCATCCATCCATCTACTCACTCATCCATCCATCCATCCATCCATCCATCTGTCTACTCACTCATCCATCCATCCATCCATCCATCCATCTGTCTACTCACTCATCCATCCATCCATCCATCCATCCGTCTGTCTACTCACTCATCCATCCATCCATCCGTCTACTCACTCATCCATCCATCCATCCATCCATCCATCCATCTACTCACTCATCCATCCATCCATCCATCCATCTACTCACTCATCCATCCATCCATCCATCTGTCTACTCACTCATCCATCCATCCATCCATCCGTCTACTCACTCATCCATCCATCCATCCATCCATCCATCCATCCATCCATCTACTCACTCATCCATCCATCCATCCATCCATCTGTCTACTCACTCATCCATCCATCCATCCGTCTACTCACTCATCCATCCATCCATCCATCCGTCTACTCACTCATCCATCCATCCATCCATCCATCCGTCTACTCACTCATCCATCCATCCATCCATCCGTCTACTCACTCATCCATCCATCCATCCGTCTACTCACTCACTCATCCATCCATCCATCCATCCATCCATCCATCCATCCATCCGTCTACTCACTCATCCATCCATCCATCCATCCGTCTACTCACTCATCCATCCATCCATCCATCCGTCTACTCACTCATCCATCCATCCATCCATCCGTCTACTCACTCACTCATCCATCCATCCATCCATCCATCCGTCTACTCACTCACTCAGCCATCCATCCATCCATCCATCCGTCTACTCACTCATCCATCCATCCATCCGTCTACTCACTCACTCATCCATCCATCCATCCATCCATCCATCCATCCATCCATCCGTCTACTCACTCATCCATCCATCCATCCATCCATCCATCCATCCGTCTACTCATTCATCCATCCATCCGTCTACTCATTCATCCATCCATCCATCCATCCATCCATCCATCCGTCTACTCACTCATCCATCCATCCATCCATCCATCCATCCATCCGTCTACTCATTCATCCATCCATCCATCCATCCGTCTACTCATTCATCCATCCATCCATCCGTCTACTCATTCATCCATCCATCCATCCATCCGTCTACTCATCCATCCATCCATCCATCCGTCTACTCATCCATCCATCCATCCGTCTACTCATCCATCCATCCATCCATCCGTCTACTCACTCATCCATCCATCCATCCGTCTACTCATTCATCCATCCATCCATCCATCCGTCTACTCATTCATCCATCCATCCGTCTACTCATTCATCCATCCATCCATCCATCCGTCTACTCATTCATCCATCCATCCGTCTACTCATTCATCCATCCATCCGTCTACTCATTCATCCATCCATCCATCCATCCATCTACTCATTCATCCATCCATCCATCCATCCATCTACTCATTCATCCATCCATCCATCCATCCGTCTACTCACTCATCCATCCATCCATCCATCCATCCATCCATCCGTCTACTCACTCATCCATCCATCCATCCATCCATCCGTCTACTCACTCATCCATCCATCCATCCGTCTACTCACTCATCCATCCATCCATCCATCCATTCGTCTACTCACTCATCATCCATCCATCCATCCATCCGTCTACTCACTCATCCATCCATCCATCCATCCGTCTACTCACTCATCCATCCATCCATCCATCCATCCATCCATCTACTCACTCATCCATCCATCCATCCATCCATCTACTCACTCATCCATCCATCCATCCATCCATCTACTCACTCATCCATCCATCCATCCATCCATCCATCCATCCATCCGTCTACTCACTCATCCATCCATCCATCCATCCATCCATCCGTCTACTCACTCATCCATCCATCCATCCATCCATCTACTCACTCATCCATCCATCCATCCATCCATCCATCCATCCGTCTACTCACTCATCCATCCATCCATCTGTCTACTCACTCATCCATCCATCCATCCATCCATCCATCCATCTACTCACTCATCCATCCATCCATCCATCCATCCATCCATCCATCCATCCGTCTACTCACTCATCCATCCATCCATCCATCCATCCATCCATCCATCTACTCACTCATCCATCCATCCATCCATCCATCCATCCGTCTACTCACTCATCCATCCATCCATCCATCCGTCTACTCATCCATCCATCCATCCATCCATCCATCTACTCACTCATCCATCCATCCATCCATCCATCCATCTACTCACTCATCCATCCATCCATCCATCCATCCATCCATCCATCCATCCATCCGTCTACTCACTCATCCATCCATCCATCCGTCTACTCATCCATCCATCCATCCATCCATCCATCTACTCACTCATCCATCCATCCATCCATCCATCCATCCGTCTACTCATCCATCCATCCATCCATCCATCTACTCACTCATCCATCCATCCATCCATCCTGACATCAGGTCAGCACTAACGCAGATACATCCTCTGAGGCTGCAGTGCTGACGAGTGCTAGCACAAGCTAAAGTTACCTCCTCCTTGTTCGGTCGTAGCTGAGGCTTCAAACTGGCGCCGCCTCGCTCGGACTCCACCTCTATGATGGAGGAGGCCAACGTGCTGCTGCTGCCTGCTGAGCCCAGGCTGTCTGCGTGGCACAGCTCGCTTTCACTGCCCGCCTGCTGTTACAGTAACAGTTTTCTTTAGATTTACAGTCCAGCATAAACACCATAAAACCAGCAGTGCAAACTCACACTCATCACTGTTCAGCGCTCCAAACTGAAATCACTGAAATCTCCCTCAAACTACAGACATACGTCTAAATGGACATAAATATACATAATACATATATACATATATAATGCATATATGTATTATGTAATACATATATTGACATAAATGTGAATGTTCATGTTTAAGTTTCCTCCCATTCCCTCCCCGACATGCTCAGCACCCAACAAATTTATGAAGCGATAATAATAATCTGGGCCAGCTAGACCTCATGAAAATATAACTGTACAGATTATAAAAATAAATAATAACTATTATCACAAGAAATCTTTAAATATATATATATATATAAATATACGTGTTTATACGCTGATTGTGAAAAACGATGTAGTTGAGATGTTGGACCAGAGGATCTTTGATGGTTAATGAAGCGTTTAATAGCTGAGCTGCACATTTGCCAGAAATCTGAACGCGGTCTCACCTTCATAGCTGCGAGATTCCCGGGTGGAGCGAAGCGGTGGGGCGAGACGGGTGACAGATGCCGTGATGGATGAGAGCAAAGAGAACGGTGTTATCAAAGTATTATTATTGTTTTCAGGCACTTAGCAACTTGGCATCTGAAACTACATAACCACAAGTTTCATGTTTGAACAATGCTTGAGCCAGGCAGGCCCGAGCCAAACCCACACCCCGAGAGCTGCAGGAAACATGAGACCGGTCTAATTTGCTTCTCGCAGTCAACGACATGCATATCGGAGCAAACACATTTCCAAGTTCAAACATGTCCCACTGTGGCAACCCCTCAGCTTTGCAGCTTTCAGCTTTCCCATTCAGAAACAGACGTGATGTTTCAGAGCTCATCTTTCAGATTTCTGCGCTTCAGCAGGTAAATGTCACTCCAGGAGCAACAGCTCCCCCTGGCTGTGGAACTGCACCATTTCTATTCACAAGTTGTGAAAAACAAGTTGTGGTGAACAGCTGTTGTTAGTTACTGAGATCCAGGCCCAGAACCAAAGTCCGCACACTCGGACTGGGAGACTGGTTCCCGATGAGCTCACGGATTCTTTCTGAGCATCTCTGCCAGCTCCGCTCAAACGATTACCCACAATTCATACATCACTGTGACACTAAACCGGGGTTTGTAACAAACGCACAAACAGGGAGCAATCCACCTGAAAATGACTGGAAAACTCCCGTTTTCTGGAAAGCAGAGGGATTATTCACCAATATTGTTTGTGGATTTCTCTTAATTATTTAGTTTTGAAGTAAAACGAGTGTGGATGAAAGACGGAAGAAAGTCCATCGTTTTGCCAGAAAACATTAACCAGGTCTAAGCGCCGTCGTTTGCAGCGGAGGAATCTCTGTGGGAGCTTTCTTTGCTTCTCCACCTCCACGTGACCCTGGAGCTGTGGCAGCTTTAAAACCCGATGAACTAAAACAACAATCTTATCAGCGACGGCTTTTTCAACCTGCAGAGAAATCGGACACAGTTCATTTCTGATTGCTTTGTTTCATTTTAGCTCTCAGGGTGATGTTTGGGTTCGGGCCTCATCATGTGGATAAGAGTCTGACTCGTCTCACCGTTGGGATGAAACACTGCTTCGATGTCTTTGGCAGGAGCTGGAACAGAGGAGGGGAGGCTGGTTATTGCAACATAATATTTGCTGTTACACAACACATGGTCTCGTGGAAACGAGAAAGAGAACATGTTTTTGAGTTTCCTGCATTCACCCTCGTTATGTCAGGAATCTTCATCTTACTGACTGAAATACTTTCACCCACACAGACTTCCTGCCATAAATGACATCTACAGGAAGCGGTGTCTGAAAAGGGCTGGGAAAATCATCAGAGACCCCAGTCACCCATCACATGGACTCTTCACCCTCCTGCCCTCTGGGAGGCGCTACAGGAGCCTCCGGACTAAGACCACCAGGTACCGGAACAGCTTCTTCCCCACAGCTGTCAGACTCCTGAACTCTGCCTCCTGACATCTGACCCACGTTAAACTCATGGACTGAACATACACACACCCACAATGGACAACTGTACCCTCAAACACAATAATAACATGGACTGAACCACCACTCACAACCACTAGCACTTTATATACCTCTGTAGAAACTATCTACACCCTCACTTATCTTAACTGCACTACTGTAAATGCTGTATAGACAATCATTCTGTACAATAACTATACTTCTACGACTGTTTATAACTTGCAAAGTTCATATTTCTGTATAGTTTTCATATTTACATCCTGTTCATAGCCTGTACACACTTATAGTTATAACATATTAATAACATACCTTCATACTGTGTACATTGCAACATACCCATAATAGACCCATATTTTGTACCCATATTTTTTATTCTATTCTATTCATTAAAAGCACAATCTCATAGCTGCTTCCACGATGCAGGACTCTGAGCTGCAGTGTTTCAGGCTGCTGTGAGTCACCGTTTGGATAAAGTCAGTTTCACTTTCCCTGCTGCTTCGTTGTGTCTCTTTGATTAGAGCATCAAAAAGCAGATGTTTGCTGTTTTATATGAATAAAGGGTGGAGACTCTGAGCCTGAGCTGTGGCTGAAGCCTGTCTGAGTACCTGACTGCCTCCTGGTGCGTCGGTACGGCAGGTTTCCCTCCAGCAGCAGAGGCAGGTTCTTCCTGGACTTCTCCGGCGTGTACATGAGCAGCTCTGGAGGCTCTGCAGGACAAACAGAGCAGAAAGAGGCCCTCGTGTCAGGGTTGAAATTCAAACTGTCCCGTTCCTGGTATGATAGACTACATGACTGTGAGCCGCCTTACATTTTGGGTGCACAAAAGTTGATAATATTATCAAAAGGTTTCTCAAACAGTTAAGACGAGGTGATCGGGTCTGTCATTTGGAATAGACACAAACCAGAAAAAAACTTTTAATTTTTATGTTTATTTAAGCGTTATCTGACAGTATGTTTGCACTACCCATATGGAAAAGAAATAGTAAAAACTTGTATGTGATTACTCATGAAAGTGGCCACTTTCTCATTACTTTCATACATTGTTTTCGTAAGTATCCAAAACATACAAGTTTCATTATATAATTTTTCAAGGGATCTTATATCTGTTTTCACTCTTGTATGCTTTTCATACAAGTTTCAAACAAGACAGATACAAACTTTATAAGATTTATATATATCGTTTCCATATGGGTAAGTACCGCAGCAATTTCCTAATGTTGTAAACCTGCTCAACATTTGGCAATAAAACCCTTCTGATTCTGATAAGCGTGTTTTTCAGATTCTTAGATTTAGTAATGCCGTGGGGTGGGGGTCAAACTTTAGCACAGTTGTTGTGCAATCGCTCAGGGGGGCCGTGGCCGCCAGGCTCTCGGAGCTGACTGTGTGCTGGAGATCGCTGCGTGGGTTCAGGAACACGTCACCGTAAGCAGGGACCGCCGTCACCTCTGCAGTCACACGTGAAGCTCGACCTCCACCACTCAGACGGAGGCTGCTATCAGTTCAAAGCTAGCATCCATGATGGGGCCATTAGCGCACTGGCAGGGGTAACCAGGCCATCTGAGAAGGTCCCAGTAATGATGACGCACACCTCCGGGTTCTGAGGCTTCTCGGAGAACTCTTTCTTTGTTCGGTCAGATGACAAACCTGCACCCTGCTCGCTTTCCACGAACCAGCGCGCCGGCTAAACTGACCCGAGTACAGACCAGATCTGCTGCTGACTTCATGCAGCCAAAAACGCCCGAGCCGTATGAGGCAGGTTCGGGAGACACGTCCGGCGTTGTGTACTGAAGCTCAGCTCAGAATGAGCACATATCCTTCAGAAAACCTTTATTTATGTCCAGTCTGTGTGTCCACTTAAACAGACGCTAGATTAATGCACAGCTTTCCCCATTTTCGGAAACGTGTTACAAACAAGTCGCAGTCATGACCTGTGAGCAGGAGAAGAAGATGAGGAGCAGCTCGAGAAGGAGGAGGTGACTGACCCTGACCTGACTGACGCCTGCCTCGGTGATAGGCGTGGATGTCGTCCAGCCGCGGAGACGCAGATGACTTCTTCAGGTGGTCCTGCTCGAACTGAGGAGCTGAAACACAGGAAGTGATGTCACTCCATCTGCAGAGGCTGAAAACTGTTATATAAAAATGCTGAATACGTGTGTGTGTGTGTGAGACTCACACTGACAGAAGTTGTCTCCCAGGACCTGCCTCGCCTGGAAACGATCAGTGAATCAGTCAGACGTGTGAGCAAAGACAAATCCTCACATTAACCAGGTGGATTTAAATGAACAGGTGAGACGCTGACTCCAGTTAGCTGGCTGGATGTGGGATGTTAAATATTCAGAGTCAGTGTGTCCACTGTAACCTGGTTACAAACATGGATGTATCACCATCCTGCTCATGTTACAGGACATCTGCTGCTCCTTACTGTTTACACCAGCAGGGGGCAGCAAAGATCTACAAAAGCTGCTAACGCTGCACTCTTTACTAAACTCTACTGCTACTGCTGGGAGCACGACTACATGCATGTTTCCTCGATCTTTGCTGTGAACATTATAAACAGCTGCTCAGGTACAGATCGCGCTCTCACTGCAGTGCAAATCAATCCAATCAGCTGCTAACAGAGGCCGTAAAGCCACCACAGCCAGGTCTACTCAACAATCGGATCTCCTGCGAGCAGCAATATGCTTCAAACCACAGTGATCGGTGCTGAACTTCACCTGTGGGCAGGTAAGAGTCAGCATCTAATGTGAGTGTCTTTGGATGGTGGGGAGAACGTGGGAGCTTCACACAGGAAGACCAGGACATGTGAACCTGCTTACCTTGTGTGGGAGTGATGCGGGATGGTTTTCGACGATCAGCCTCTTGAGGTAGTGCACCCACAGTCGCTTCTCCTCCTGATTCTTCGTCTGCAGAACAAAAAAACAGGATCCAGACACAAACAGTGAGGTCGCTGCATCTGAGATCCAGATTTAAGGCGGAGACTCGAGGTTTCCCTCACCTGGACTACATGCTGCTGTTTGGGAATGGTCTGGTCGGACACTCGGAAGCACAGCGGGTCCTTCAGATTCTCCACCAGCAGGAGATTACAGCACTGCAGGTGGAGGAGCAGACACAGAGACAAACGTGAGGAACCCTGAAGGTCAGAGCATCGCTGTGGCGATGAGCCTCTGTTTCCTGGGGGGTCGCATGTGTGTTTGTTGTGATGCAGGAGTGCAGACACAACCCACGACGGCCTCAAACGTGTTGTTACTTACAAAAATATGTGTGCTGTAGACAAACTGCTCCATCCTCTTCTTGGCAATCAGCAGCATTTTATCGAACAGGAAGAACGCTCTCTCCTTCTTCACTCTGTGGACTTTAAAGGAACCTTCAAGAACCAGCTCGCCAAACCCGCTGAGGTCCGGCCCAGTCCAGTTCACCAGCAGGGACTCGATTTCCTGGAGCGAGACATCGGTGAAAGGTCACAGGCTAACCACAGTGGAGTGAACCCGACCTAAACCTGCTGATCTGCACCGATCCTTCATCTTCAGAAAGGTTCTTTGGAAAAGCACAGCGTTCTCTAGAGAACCAGTTTTCTCAAAATGCCTGCATGGGTCACAAAGTTCTCAGTGCTGAAGGCAACTGGACGTCTTTAGGTTCTCAAAGATGTTTCACCTCAGACCTGAAAGGCTTCATCGGTTCTCAAAGCACATGGGGGTCCCAGCTATGCAACAACTAGCTAGGTAACATGCTAACTAAGCTAACTCGCTAACTAGCATCAACTTGCTAGTGATTGCGCTCCAAAGCTCAGCTAAATCTGGTCACAAACCCATGTTAACGATGGCTAACATGCTAACAATGAAACCTGCAAATATCGATCCACAAGCTCATATGGTAGCTGTGTCCATCTTTCATATACAGTCTTTGTTAATAGATGCTGAATGGCAGCTCGTAGGTAGACCAAAGATGTCCAAGGTGTTCTACATCGTGGGCCACATGGACCGGACGAGTGAAACATCCTCATTCTGTCAGTGTAAAGACGTTTAACTGAAACATCGTCATATAAGAAAAAGACGAGTAACTTCAACAGGACATCTCAGATTTCGCAGATAAAAAAATCAGTGAAAGAAATCTGTCAGCATGTCGGGAGTAAATGTGTCATTTTGTTTTTTATTGTGGACTCGTCGTAAAAAGCTGAACTATCATGAAAAACAGGAACTTTCATGTTACTTAATTACTTTGAGTAGTATCAGTGCCCTCCTTCACATCTTCCAGAGCCATCTAGTGGGCCACTTTAGAGTCTGGTGGGCCGATTCTGGCCCCCGGGCCTTATGTTTCTCAGCAGCTTTTTTCACGTTGGGGTCCTGCATGATCATCGTTACCTGCAGCCGCACAGCGTGCTCCTGTTTCCTCTTCATGTCGTTGATGTACCATGCGACTGCTGTCATGGTGACGATGGCATCCTCCACGACCTCATATCCGGGCTCGCTCTTGTCAAAGTGCTTAGAAAGTTCCTGAAACGAGACGAGACCCGCACATAAAAGACAGCTCGCACTCTGAGATCCTTCCCCGCTCTGATCCTCCGCCTGCTGAGGCCAAAACACAGACGGGGATTTCTCCGAGCCTCAGATAAACTGTGGTTTGTGTCCTCGTAACTTTTACTCAGTTTGCTTTGACGTCTTTGAGACCACCGTGAACACGAGGACGCGAAGCATCATTAACCCTTAAACTGCCACTGAGCCACCTCACCGTGCGGCTCTGTGGCGCAGCGGATAGCACATTGGACTGCAAAGGTTGTGACTGAAGCTGCAGATCAGCCACATTTCATTCGTGCTCATGGAGTCGTTCTGTGAACTCTGGAGGTCAAAAGCGTCGCTTCCCTGTGAGAAGCATCGGACTGGAAGTACAAGTAGCTCAGAGTATGTGTGCAGTTACATTCCACTGCACCCTGAAGCGCCTTAGCACAGAATGGACTGAAACGGGAGCAGCTGAGGATTCTGGGAAAATCCCAGCTCGGATCCAAACACGTGTTTGACCGATGTTTAAACTGGCCGCCGTCATCAGAGCGGCAGCGGCAAATCCTGCAGACCAACGAGCGAGAACAAAGAGCAGCTTCAGCTGTGTCATCCTCCCGCCCGCTCCTAGAGCTGGGCTTGGACTGGGACCAGTGAGGAGACTCGGCACGTTCACTGGGAAAGCTGTTCCTGCTTCACGGAGCAGACGGCTGAGTGAGAAGGCCTCTGCGGCTTCAGCTTCACACCGTAGGAGCTCCTTTAAAGCACGCTCTGTGTGAACAGACGTGATGAACAAGTCCTCGCCTCTTCCAGGTGTTTGCGCGTCATGTTAAACATCTGGAGCACAAGTCTCCATTCAGCCAGATGTGATTATTAACGATGGGAATTTGGCACAGAAGAACAAATGGTTCTGCTCCTAAACCGGACCGCTTCAGCTTGTTTCCATCGTTTCATCCGTTTTGACTCTACTCAAGTATTTCTGCATGTTCACAATAATACACACGATGATACTGCAGTATCAGGTGGTATCTGAGCAGAATTACACGTGTGTGTAAATATTTCATTTGTTAGAATTTGTGGGTTTATTTTGTGCTGCGAGTCTTTAACTGAGACTCGTCTGTTTCAAACGTCTGCTGAGCTTCTCCTCAGAGTAATGAGAACACGACGACGGCCAGCCTGCAGTTCGCTCTCGTGTGATTTAACAGAGTCCCCGTTTCCTGGTGCTGACTGCGGCACAAACGGGCTCCAGCATCTGTTTGGTGTTTGTGCCAAAACTGACTCAACAAAGACAACGAGAAGCAGAGCTTACGACTGATCGACGAGTCTTCCTGTCACGTTAACTCGAGGCCGCTGGCTTTACTTCTTCTACACGCTGAAATCAGATAAGTTGAGTTTTAGGGCAGCTGTAGTTTCAAACCTCAACCAACTCTTTGCACAGCGGAGCCGACTCGCTGACTGTCCTCCGGTCGTGATCCTGTGTATGTTTAGCAGTTAGATGGCCGTCCTGCAGTTTCAGATCTTTGCGTTCTGCACAGACTCTGAATTAAAGTAAATAATGCAAATTTCTGTGCGTGCAGATGGCAACGGATTCACGGTTTAATCCCCATTTCATCTCTGACAGACTGCATGTGACTGCTCACGGACTCGGCGTTGTTGACCTTTATCGCCGTCTTTGCACAGCTGTGTTGCTTTGTAGACAGCGACTGACCACGCTGGTCTCAGTTGGTCCCTGTCTTTGAAACAGCCGTTTTAATCACTTCTGTCCTACACGTGCACACACGTTAGCGTGTCATGAGACAGAAGCATAACTGCACTTCACTGCAGCACAGACGGTAAAGGACCTGTGGTCAGAGGACAGAACAAAGCTGTGACAGAGCAGCTGCAGAGCGGAAAGAGAAGTTTGGACTCTGAGATGATGTCAGAGTTTATCCTCGTTTTATTGGTCCTGGGAAAAACCCCGCACACGTAGCCGAGGACACACACCGCTCGTCTTTAAAGACGCGACGCGCTGAGAGGTCTCAGCCTGACCCTCTGTTTACTGACAGGAGACAGACCTGTTGCCTGGAGACCAAAGCTTTACAAGGACCAATCAGCTTCCTCAGGGAACCACAGGGAGTGACATCATTAAGGATGTTTGGTGTTACCTGTGGAAGCAGGTACTCATCTAGCAGTATCAGGTAGGACTGAAGTCATTTATGCTGAACTAAAGCTAGTATTTGAGATGTTGAGCTACTTCTCAACTACTAGAATTTGAGGTGTTTGGATGCACTTGCAGGTGGCACCTGACCAAGTAACAGGCTTTTGTGTGCACAGTATCTGATAGCATTTAAATTCTCACCTGCAGTATTTGAGGTTCTATATGCAGTATTCATTAGTACAACCTGTATTAGGCTGTTTTTGAGGTGCTATGTCCAACATCTGATCGTATTTGAAGTTTAACTTGTATATCTGGAGGTATTTCAGGCACCGCATGCAGTATTTGGTAGTATTTGCGATATAACTTGTAGTATTAGGTAGAGATGGACCGATCCGATATTACGTATCGGTATCGGTCCGATACTGACCTAAATTACTGGATCGGATATCGGAGAAAAATAAAAAATGTAATCCGATCCATTAAATATCACGAAAGCACCTCACAAAACTTGCAACACGCCGTAACTCACCTCAGAACGTTAGCATGTCGAGCAGTATGCATCACGTGATAGAGCGGCTGTGGCATGCGGGACCTGTCGGTGGTCTGGATAGCATGTGGAGCTTCGCTAGCAACCCGGCATTTCATCTCCGACAAAGTTATCCCGAGAGAAGTAAAGCAAGTGTGTAAGTCCATCTCTGAATGTTTGTAAAGCATTCCTGCGTTAAGCTTAACGAGCGATATATGGAGCGACTTCCTCCTCTTGCTGCTACTTCAATCATGAAACTGCTTAACGATCAGCTGATCGGCTTTTCTGTCGCGAGTCCGTCTCTCTAGTTTGTTTTTGGCCCACTTTGCACCAGAAAGAGGAAACCAGCGGCTGAACAACAGCAGCACGTTTAAGCTTGATCAGCTGTTGTTAGAATTTATTTAATATTACTTTCTACACCAGGATCTTTTTCTACAGCTGACGCTGGTAACTGTGCAGGGGCGGATCTAGCAAAGTTTAGCCAGGGGGGCCGATAGGGCATTAACAGGGAAAAGGGGGCACAAAGACATACTTTTCTTTCTTATTCTCATTTAAAATGTCTAGCTTTTAATAAATAATTATCTGACAGCCAAAGTTTTAATTTGATGTAAAATGAATAGAAGTCAATTACTGTATATAGTAACTATTAAGTCTAATATATATACCCTAGTAAGCTATAGTACTTTTTCCTTTGGGAAGGTACCATCTGTGCAGTCTGCAATTTTGTTGAAGAAAGATGTTGAATCTATTTAATATTTCTTGAAAAATAATTGATTTCTGTGCATTTTTTTTCACACTGCATCAAATTAAGGTTGATTACGTCGATTAAGCATCATGAGGTGGAGCGTGAGGGGTGGTTCCCTATTTTTTATTTATTTATTTTTGTTGTTGCTGGGAGTTGGAACCCTATTAGTTAGGTTGCTTAATATTTACGCTAAGTACTCTTTAAAATACCAGAATAGGGAGGATGGTGTAGGTTTAAGTTTATTAGATTGATCAGTATTGCTGAACTATGAAATATTTTTTTTGCATACAGG
>NC_138950.1:1680000-1692500 GCF_965226115.1 Aulonocara stuartgranti
CACCGAGGCCGCAGCCTGAACAGACTTACCAAACCCGGACATCAAGGACTGGAAGCATGGAGCCGGGTCTGATAAAGCTCTGTCCTGCTCAGCCGGATCATGGATGGATCGACCCAAATACCCCGATTGCCACATTTTGGACCCTACAGCGCCAACAGGCAGAGTGCAAACATTTATCACCAGAGTTTACCACCCGGCTCCTTTCAACAGAAAACGTCTAATGTCTCAAATAAAAGTCAGACTGGTTCTGTGGACGATGACTTATTCTCCAGTGAACATCAGCAGAACAGCTTCAGGCTGTGGTCCCATGTTTTTGGGACAGAGCGAGGCCCAGCACAGGATCAGTGTGTTGCTCCTAAAAAGGTGCTCATTGATTTTAAGGCACTGGTTTGGTGCACAAACCAGGTGAGGCCATTGGGCTTGTGTCACAGAAATGTGCCTGTCCAACCACACTGAAAGGCTAATGTACCACTGTAAGGGTTTGGACAGCCTATCATATATCTGTCCATCCATTATTCCATCCATCCATCTATCTATCCATCCATCCATCCTCCCATCCATCCTCCCATCCATCTATCCATCCTCCCATCCATCCTCCCATCCATCCTCCCATCCATCCATCCATCCATCCATCCATCCATCCATCCATCCATCCTCCCATCCATCCTCCCATCCATCCATCTATCCATCTATCCATCCTCCCATCCATCCTCCCATCCATCCATCCATCCATCCATCCTCCCATCCATCCATCCATTCATCCATCCATCCATTCATTCATCCATCTATCCATTCATCCATCCATCCTCCCATCCATCCTCCCATCCATCAATCCATCCATCCATCCATCTATCCATCCTCCCATCCATCCATCCATCCATCCATCCATCCATCCTCCCATCCATCCTCCCATCCATCCATCCATCCATCCATCCATCCATCATTCATCCATCCATCCATCCATCCATCCATTCATCCATCCATCCATCATTCATCCATCCATCCATCCATCCACTCATCCATCCATCCATCCATCCATCCATCCATCCATCCATCCATCCATCCATCCATCCGTGTGACTTCTTCAGTCTCAGCTGCAGCTACAGCCCATTGTTCCTTCGGTGCTGCTGGTTTCAGTCATTGTGCAAATGTCCTGTTTATAAGGTTGAAACCTGCAGTCAGCTGAGACTGAAGACGTCACCTGATGATGACGAAACATCCAGATGAACAGAACCGACCTTTTGGGATTTCCGTACCTGGATGAGCACGAATTGGAGTTCGGTGTCAGCTACGCCACATCTCAACAGTCACCTGCAGAGTTTCTGAGCTTATACATAACTGAGACATGCAAGCAAAACAGCATTGTTTGTTGCCATGGAGGTTTTAAATGGTGTGGTATATTAATGTAAAGCATGTGTAAACTTTACAGCAATAAAAGGCTTAAAGAAGAGTCACTGTTCACAGTTGTGCTATAATGAAACCTGCAGCCGCTGGGATGACAACAGTGACAAATGTTAGGTTCATATAAAATGTCACAGAATGAACAGCAAAATTTAAGTCGCAAATTTTCTGTAGACAAGAAATGAAGCTGTAATGTGTCATCTCGGACTGAAGGAAGCCGACTTCAGCCTCAGATAAACACTCAGCTCTGCATGGAGAATTTAAAGCAGATGGCAGATATGAAAAATGTGCACCAGAGACATGCCTAGAAACTGCGTTTGGCAAGATTCCCATGAACTCATCCACTGGAACACACCGAGGACTTCCTTCAGCCCAAACTTCCACAGAGTCTCCAGGGTCGCTGTGCTTCACCTCGTGTTGTACGGATGCTCGGAGCAGAGGAAAGCAGTCAGTTTCACAGACTGCAGATAATCGCAGCCGCTCCCCCGAGCCCGAAGTCATCTCCACCAATCAGAGGTAACAAAACACCAACCTGCAATCTGCACAGCCAATCAAAACACTATTAACCTCTTAAATAGTCCCACCCGTGCGTCTACCTGTAAGCTTTGTTTGCATTGGGATAAAACGCCTGATTATTTGTCCAGATGAGTTTTCCACAGATATGCCGCACTCTACTTTTCCCAACTATCTGCTCCGACTACCGAGTTCGGAAGTGCAGCAGTCAGTCAGCAGGCAGCACCGGGGCAGAAAGACCCCAGCTATCCCGAGATTTCAACACAGAACCATGTTTAAAGTCCGGCGGTTAACCTGGACAGTCCTGCCGTGCTGTGACGGGGCGGAGATGAAGGCTGGGACATAAACCCAGTAACCTGCTCTGTTTCCCAGACGTACTTTCGCTTTCATGTGTGTTGAGTCTGATCATTCCTGGAACATTTCTCTGCTCTGTTAAAAGTTGGCTTTAATCAGGAGACCCCCTGCCAGCCTCCAAAGCCCGCTGGCTCTACAGCTCATCAATTTACAGCATTACAAACTGTGCTTGCATCCAAGTGGAGTTTAGCGGCATAAATTACCTCAGCATCTGTCTCTGTTCTCCCCATGGAGCTACCTACTGAGATTACATCCACATCTGTTCAAATCATTCTGCTGGCAGCCAGTTTCATGATACACGCACAGTGTTGTGATATTATAAAGACAAATATCTCCTTCGGTTTTGTTGCTGATGGTTTTCGATGGCAGAGAAGCTGCGTTCCTGGAGCCGATCTGTTGTTTGGTGCGTTTTCATTTTTGTGCAGGATCCCCGGGCAAACAAAGCCTCTCGTCTCGTGTTCCCAGCGGGACGACAGCAGAGTTCAGAAACCTGCAATCCAGCACATTTCCCTCCAAATCTGACCCAGCGGATCACTGTGGAAAAATGCAGAGCAGGGGCTGACAGAGACCGAAAGTCTGCTCCTCTGGTGATCGCATTACTGCGAGTTTGCTGAACGCTCGGAGCTAAAATATTCCACAGGGCTGATTCTGGCTAGTAAGACAAAAGTTTTGACCCAAAACCGAAAGATTTAAAGCAGCAGAAAGTTTGGTTCCAGATCTTTAAACCACGACCCCTGTGCTGATGGCTGCAGCACACGCAGGTGACTTGGAGACTCCTGTGGGACACAGCGAGGTGACCACATGAGTGAAAACTGGTTTCGAGCATATCTGAGAAGCTGAGGCTTGCAGGGATGAAACAGCGGAGGGGCTGATTCACAGCTGAAGAACTGACGTCCTGGTGCCTTCACGGACCTTCAGCAGCAACCACAGCATGCAGCGCTGCCTCCAGCACCCTCAGCCACAATAAACCCTGATCAGCTCAGACTTACTCTGATTACTTTTAACCTCTTTACAGCTGGGGTTGGGCTCACATCCACCCCTTCATCTGAGCCCTGAGGTTCACTGGCTCTTTATTCTCACGTCTGCTGACTGACGGTGGCCGGCACACTCTCGCCATCCACATCAGACTTAAATATCTTCTCACGAACCCTTTTTAGGAACATGATCACCTGACATGTGTTATGGTTTCATCCTTGCATGCAAACATGCTGTTCAGTGATCTGTCAGTGTTTCACATTATTTCCTGTCTATGTGCAGTAACAAACACACAAAGTTTTCATGTGTCGGGTTTGCTGAAAGATTCCTGTGTTTCAGGCTGGGAAAAAGTACATTTGGCACCCGTGAGCATCCTAACACGCAGCAGCTGAAAAAATCAGCAGTTGAGAGGCCAGGAAGGGTCCAGCAGAGAAGGCAGCGATGCAGCTCGAAAAGCTGGAGACGCGCTGACAGAGACAGAGTTTCTGGGTTTGGTGGTCTGAAAGCATTTGACCTACTTATTTTTATTGGTGTTTAATGGAGCTTTAAGGAGGCGACAGGCAGATAGAGCGAGCGAGCGAGGTGAAGGAGGGGTCGCCTTCCACCCCGGCAGACTCGGTACGTGCCGAAGGGTTTAAACACACGGGGAGGCACATATGGGTGCCGATGAAGCTTTTACTGCGCATGTATGCAGTGATTTAAGTGCATCAATATGCAGACAGATGGAGGCCGGGCAGAGATCCAGGCAGGCCGAGCGCAGTCGGTCAGACGGTGGAGAGAAGACCTGCGTGAGATCAACAGTGACTCTGTTTGACTCTGCAGAGAATAAAGAGACGAAGCAGCCGCGGACGCAGACACGTGCAGTGAAACAGGGTAACGCTGCGCTCTGTGCCTCTCGTTCACATCTATCACTCACACGCAGCTCTCAGATCTCTGCGTTCGTGTTACTTCTTACTTCATTAACGGCAAAAACCAAAATAAATGTGACTTTTCTTCAGAGCATCGTACCACGCAGAGCTCTGCACGCTGTGGCAGAGACCGTCACGTGCAGCTGGTTAACGTGGGCGCGTGCTTTGTTTGAAGCTGGATCTGTGGATTTTTCACCACATTAACATCAGCCTCTCTGCTCAAGTTACAACCGCACGGTCTTGTGATCTGCTTCATTTGTGATGAGCGTGCAGAGTTTCCCAGTTACATTAACACTGCCTGAATAACGCTCTGCAGGCTAGGCTAACGCTAACAGACGACTGAAAGCTCAGGAAGAAGAAACCAAAGATGAGCAGACGTGTTTGCAGGAGAAGAGACAAACAGTAAATATATGAAACTATCACAACGTCATGCCTGTGCTTGTTGTACTTGTGCTGTTGCTAGGTGGTTGCCAAGCAACCTGCTGGTATAATTGTGTAATTCAGCTCTTGTGGATCTAAAGAAATGTTAAAACAGGAGCTTTTCTAAGGTGTCACAGAGGCATAAAACAGGTCTGTTTTCTAACTCGTGATGTTGTAGGAGACAGTGTTTCACATTGATTGTGTTACTTTGTGTTGGAACAGTGAAACACTAAAGCACAGAGTTGCTTTTATTCTAACTTTTGGCACCGATTTTCTCCCTGCAGATCGATCTTAGATCTATCCACACATCAGACATGGATCTCCTCAGCAGTTATCGGCCCTGAGTGTTGGGCGTGTTACGGGTGTAACACCTGTGAGTTTTTATTCCCCTTTAACTTAAAGTCCAGCTTTTGGTGATATTTTTCGGCTGTGTTGGTCTCCAAATGTTCTCCAAACTTCTGCAGCTCCAACAGATTTTGAGTTACAGAAAGAGATGATTTGTTAGTCACAGTTTGTTCCTCGCTGGTTGTTTCAGTGGCTTCACGCAGCTTAACCAGAGCTTCACACATAAAAGTATTTTTCCTCCATGAGGGGGAGAGGAGGCGCGAGTACCCAGAACTTACGTGCATTTTGCAGGAACATAAGATGTAAGATGGGGAAATATTGTTTGCTTTTCCAGAAATTTTCCATGAAATAACCCAGCACCTAAAATTCCATCATTTAATTTTAGGTTATTTCATTGTTACATGAAATTTCACCTAAGTACAGGGTACTTGTGCCTTATTTGTGGGTCGTCTTATGAAGTGTTACTGTAATGTTGATTGAGCTCATCACCAGCTTTTTGCTGGGAGGACAGGTGGAGCTTTCAGCCTGTAACAGAAGCCCAGCAGCACGTCTGAAGCAACAGCTGGAGTTGTGCCTCCAACATCTGCCATCATAACTTCTTTTGTTTTCAGAGAACCACAATGGAAATGAGATTATTAAGCACTCGCCGTCCATTCATCTTCATCAAACACATCTGCATTTTGAAGTTGAGAGTAAAAAATGTTGCGTGAGTGTTTTCATTCCAGTGTTGAAATTTATTTGAATCAGAATCAGAAGCAACATGTCGGTTTTGTGACAACACAAAGAGACTCAAAGATGTGAAAGGCTGAAGCCAAACTCCCTGTGAGGACCGCCTCAGACAGCGGCACAGACTTTGGTTTTAGGCTCCAGGTAAAGGAGAAAGACGTCAGCACGGGAAGACGAGGACGCAGCTCAGGCTGTCGTCCATGGAGCGGACCCCAACGCTCGCATTTACTCTGGTCATAAATCAGCGTCAGAGTGAACTCGACAGCGGTCTGTTCATCAGGAACAGGCCACAGAAAAATGTTTCCCACTGATGTCGATCAAACTTGAAAAGGAAAAGCTTTGTGTCAGTAATTATATCAGCCTGAGGCTGGACAGTGAGCAGGACTTCCTGTTTATACTTCCTCCTTTGTCTTTATTGTTGTCGCCACAAAGGAGGTCATGTGATCTGTTACTCAAAAAGTTGTAGAGAAACTTTCTAAAGTCAAAGTGCTTCAGTCGACTGTCCTGGAAGCAGGACAAAGGATCCAGATCTCCACCTGAGCCGGGATCCAGCTCAGAGTCTGGGAATCCACTCCTAACAGGAAGCTGAGTGTGTGTGTGCGTGTGTGTGTGTGTGCGTGTGTGTGCGTGTGTGTGTGTGCGTGTGTGTGCGTGTGTGTGTGTGCGTGTGTGTGCGTGTGTGTGTGTGTGTGCGTGTGTGAGTGCGTGTGTGTGTGCGTGTGTGAGTGTGTGCGTGCGTGTGTGCGTGTGTGCGTGCGTGCGTGCGTGTGCGTGCGTGCGTGTGCGTGCGTGCGCGTGCGTGCGTGCGTGCGTGTGTGTGTGTGTGTGTGCGTGTGTGTGTGCGTGTGTACTTACTTGGGGTAGTTCATGCAGTAGAGAGTGTAGATGTCGAAGGCTTCACTCTGAAACAGAGAACAGCTGATGTCAGAGCAGCTGGCGTTGAACCAGCAGCCATAAGCCTGCAGCTTCCCTGCGGGGGGCGCTCACCTTTGCTTTTCCTGCAGTTAAAAATGTCTGCATGAATCTGAGACCCTCCCACTCCCACCCCAGCTGTTTGGCCCAGCTGTTTGCAGTTTTATACATTCGGTCTGGCTGCCTGAACTCAGCCACAGGTCCACCTCATAGAGGTCAGAGGTCAGAGGTCTTCGTCCCATCCAGCAGGTATGACCGTAGATGTGCCGCTGAAGTGTGAACCACACTCATCCCTGTAAACTGGGCGAGCTGTCCTTCACGTCCCCTTTCAGTCCACTTCCTGTCAGCCCGTCAGGAGGTTGCAGAGAGAAACCCACACTGTGTCTCCTGCTCGGGTCCTAAAATAACTCTAACGGTTTAATCTAATGTCCACGGTTAAACAGGAAGTTCAGTTCAGCCCAGTCTGAATGAACAACAAGCCTCCCGAGGACCAGACGCTGTTTCTAAACTCAACTGAAGGTGCTCAAAGGTCCTGCAGAAGAGTTTAACCCTGAATGCAGCACAGCCCCCTGCTGATGAACAAAGAGGACCCAGAGGGAAGGGACAGATTACTGTGGAGACTTCCTGCTCTCCTAATCTAATCTACAATCCTGAACGGACTCCTACTGCTCATCCTCAGCTCTTATTCTGACCCCTGACCTCTCACAGAGCAGCTTTGCATCACTCACACTTCAATATAATCCTTCTTTATCTCAAACTGGGCCTCAGTGCATTCTCTGTCCCGAATAAGCTCCTCCCCCTTTCGAGGCCTGGGTTCATTACTATTATTAACGCTAAAAGAAAAAAGCTTTTACACTCATATTTGGTTCGTGCGCTGAAAGGAATCAAAGAGCTTTGACACCACAGAGGTGAGAGAGCATAAAACAGAACACACGCACACACACACACACGCTGTGTACTCACCCTCTCTACGAAGCACTCTGCGATGGCTGCAGCGTGAGGGCTTCTCTCTAAATCCTCCAGCAGATCACTGAGGACACAAACACAGAGGTCAAAGGTCAGGCTAATCTTCCAACAGGGACTTGTTCTGTGTATTAATGATGATGTCGGTGCATCAGCTTCATCCACACTGGGAACCTTTAGTCCCCATAAACCTCTTAAATGACGTCCCAAAACCTGCAGTTTCTCTGACGTCCAGCAGAGGCAGCAGTGAGTCAGTCCCATAGACTCCCATGTTAAAACGTTCCAGCAGAAACAAACAGCCTGATACACAAACTGTTTTACCTGTTTTAATAACCCACCTGTTTAAATTGTACTAAAGCATAAAGTTTGCATTATAAGGGGCGTGGTCTCTTTGATTGACACGTGGATCGTGACACAGGTGGCTGTAGCTAGCTGTCTCCTAGGCTTTATCTCTGCAAACTGGAGTCCCAGTTGTGCTGTGTAGGACTTTATTTGGATGTTACTGAGCAATAATTAGCAGGTATAACCCTGTAGGTTGGGACCAGTACCAGGACTACACTGGTTTGTCTCTCCTCCCAGTCTTGAATAGGAGGATCTCTCACATGTAAAGCAGAGGTGTTAACCACCCCACCACGGAACCACTGAGGTTCCCTAAACGCATCATCCGGGTGATCCTGAGCATGAAGGACCTGCAGCTTGCAAACTGTCCACAGAGCGAGCACAGACGGTCTGATGCTGTAATAACTAACCATCATACTGTAGTCACAGCGAGCGCTGCGACTGAGAGAGATTAGCATGATGCTACACCAACTCAGGGAAACTCTCCCCCTGACCACCCTCGTCCCTCCACCCTCGTCCCTCCACCCGGCCGAGTACAACAACCTTCTTTATCGCTTTGTTTTAATTCGTCCTCTCTTTTCTCCATCCATCTTAACCACACTGTGCACTTCTTAAGCCACAGCGGCGTGATGCCAAACCAATCCAGATTCTGTGGAATAACCTTTGACCTGCTGGCCGTTTGCTGCTGAGCTCAGAGTCTCCGTCTGTGGTTTTAATCAACACTCGTTTAAGGTCATTCGTGCAGGACGAAGCAAAGCTGGAAACAACTGAGTGGCAGCAGAAAGCGTCAGCGCGTTACGCTCGCCTCGTCTTTTTGAGGACTCATCATAAAGCTTTGACGGTGGTTATCGTGCCGAGTGAGAGCGTTCGGACGCCCGCTGGGGTCGCGGCGTTGCTTACAAACCTTCTCTTTCTCTCTCGTCGGGTTTAACGTCCCGATGCTCTAACTTGGTCTCTCTCTGAAACAGACTCCGTGTGTTTGAGATCTATGTGCAGCCGTGCACGTTTTCAGGCCCATGGGTGCCTGAAAGCTGCCGGCCTCCAAACCAAAATGAATTATGAGGAAAATTTGGGAAAGAAGGAATTTGTTGCAAAACAGGAAACTTGTTGTTCGCTGTGACGCTGAACAGAGCGAGGCGTTTTAATCTAACACGGCCAACAGCGAAGAAACACAAGAGCATCTGACAGTGAGTCAGGTCGACGTGAATCAAATTGTGAATCATGCAAAGCTACCCTAGAAAAGTGGATTTAGGTTGAAGTCGAAGTCTCCGTCCTGACCGTGCGTTCTGAGGAGCTTTGATGACCTCGGCGCAGCTGAATCTGGTTATTTCCCCACCACGCAGTTTAAAAATAACACGAGCAGTAAAACAAACTGTTGCATGAGACTGAAAACGTCTCTGAGAAGCTTTGTTTTTATTTGGCGAGGCCGATGTTTGTTGCTAGGCAGAAACTTGAGCCAAATGTCTGATGACTATCTGAAAAAGTGCAGCTCTCTGAACAATGCATCAGGAACGAGCGGAGCCTCAGAGAATTTCACTGGAGGGACTTTTACTGCTGGACATATTTCACGTGACGTCGGACGACTGAGGCGGCGTGAACAAAACACGCCGACAGCTCATATGAGTTTATGATAAACATGGATCCATCTGAGCTGAGATCAGACAGGAGACATCGTCCTCCAGCTGCCTCTCACTGATCTGAACTGCTGTTTCATTCATTTTTACTTTCCTGTAACAAGACATTTAAGTTGATGATGATCTTTTTCTGCCATATTGGAGCAGGCCTCCATCTGGTAACACCAGAGGACCCTTCGTTTGTGCAGGTTTGTCTGACGCTCATCTCTGGATGATTAAAGTGAGTAAATGAGCTTCGTCTGAAGGGACGGCGAGGAGCTCCGCCACATCGTCTGACGGGGATGCTTCAGATGTGTTCCAGGCACATCCAGCTGGAGAGGAGACCTCTGGAAGTTTTCCCGAAGAAGAGCTGGAGGAGGTCTGAGCAGCAGAACATGGAGGACGAGCTGCATCCACAGGTTGGAGTTTGCGGATCAAACCACGTGAGAAGCTTCGGTTACTGAGGACGAACCCACGAACGCTCAGAGCCCTGATAATGAAAAGCATCGTCCGTGTTTCACGTACGTTGACGGATTACTGTGAAATACCACTTTCACTGTTTCACAGTGAAACGAGCTGATTTTGATTATTTCTGGGAAAACGAGGAGCGTGGTGGTGTTGCGAGCGAGCGGCCGTGACGAGGAGGAGATAGGAGGAGATTATATGAGGTCACGCTGCAAACTCTTACTGCATTCTCAGCTAACGAGCTCCGATCGAGGCTCTCATTATCACAAACCCACACACACATATCCGTGCGTATGGACCGACACACACACGCTTCCTCCTCCACCTCCTCTTCCTCGCTGCCTTCGCTCGCTCGCTCGCTCGGCTCTGGCGTCAGGCCTCGTTTTGTGGCCGGCGGACATCATTAGCCGGGGATTATGGGAAAGGAAGAGGGAATTCTGGGAATGGAGTGACCACAGAAAAGCCGGGATGTCAGAGGCAAAGCGGCAGGCAGACAGAGAGAGAGACGCCACAATAAAAGTGAAGGAAGCACAGAGACGGGACGACGACGCGAGTAAACAGAGAGACGGAGCTGATAATTAAAGACAGAAGGAAAAATGTCTTTAATGTGGGACGACAAGCATGTCGGGGAAAAACAGAGATATCGGCAAAGGAAATGGAAACGATCACAACGCTGATCCACGCACGTTTGTTTATGTGCACGAAGCAGCATTTAAGGCAGGTCTGTCAGGTCAGTCCGAGAACAAACCGGCAGCACGCCGAGCTGTCAGCGCTCGTCACGGCGTGCACACACGCACACGTCCTGTCCACGCTCAGCGAAGCCTTTCAACAACGGTCCGGTTTACTGAGTTTTAAAGCTAAACTTTCTGCTCGTCTTCATTTCCTGCTTTACAAACACGCAGCCCACAGCCTGACGCAGACTTGGGCGGGCCACGGGTTTCCACCAATCCCGACGAGGCATGCACCTGAGGAGCAGACGAGCTGCTTCCCCTCACCGTCAGCAGGAAGAGCACGAGGTCAGCGACATGGAGACGCAGCTTCATTGTCTTTTAATTTAGACAATTTATTAATTAAAATCTATTAAAATAAAGCAGAATATCCTTTTGCTGTGTTTAATGTTTTGGCAGTGATAATGGGAGCGTCCTGATGCCTGAGTTAAATAAGTCCAGTGATCACACACGGTGTTATGGCGCTCGTCTATGGGAAGTCCTCTGATTGGCTGCTGCTCCTGTCCATCCTCTGCAGATGACGTTTTCCCGCCTGTTTCTCCTGGATGTTCACACCTCAGCTCATCAACACATTTTATCTCCTCCCTTCTTTCCCAGGAATTTAACCCACTAAATAAGCAAACCTAACCTTGACCCCGGGGGACCCCGTGACCCCCAAAACACCGAGCTGGGCCTTCCCCTCCTCCACCTCTTCCTCCTTCTCCCCTGCGGGTTGGGGCCAAGAAAACACAGGTCTGGTTTTCATCCTCCCTCGGAGCGCCGGCTCTTTAACGCAGTGATAAACAGCAGCTGACTGAGCGGCGTCTCAGAAACGCGCTGAGACGAGGACGAAGACTAAAGAGTTGAATGCAGTGAAATGTGTTTTTATCAAAACTCTGATGGCGGTGTGTCGGCGGGTTGACTGCAGAGCAGGAGGCGGGTCCACAGTCACACGGCTCAGACGCATCACAGAGCCGTTCATTTCCACCTTATTGTGGATTACAGCAGCTTTGCATGACTCGCAGTTCAAAATAATCCTTCTTTAGCTTACACTGGGCTTCAGTTCATCTGTCATTCTTCTGATTGGCTGCTCCTCAAAAATTAGGGTTTAAGCAGCAGGTGGGTGGGGCTTCTGATGACCAAATAAGGATGAGGAATAGAAATTTTACAGTAACACCCTCCGAGTTCACAGCAGGGGCTGAATTTGGGACTGTTGAATGATGAAGGGGAACACTACATTTGATACCAGGATCATCTTCTTGACTTGATTAACGGTTATATTTTAAGGTTACGCTGCTTTATCTGCAAGCCACTTTGCAACCCAGCGCCAGTCCAGTTCATCCTTTCATGCTGAAGCGACAGAAGCTCCTGCAGGTGGAAGATGTTTCCCATTGAACTTTGGCACCCTGACCGACACATCACAGAGCACCTCGGGGTTCGGTATCTTGCCCAAGGACGCTTTGGCATGGAGACTGGAGCAGCCAGGAATCAAACTACCAACCTTCCAGTTAGCAGATTAGTTACTCTGCCTCCTGAGTCACAGCCGCCGTGTAACTGAGCCCAGATCAGCCCACAGAAACACTCAGGACGTCTCTTTACTTTCACTGAACCTGTCCGAGCCTGTAATCACTCACTCACAGTCATAACCTGATATTAGCTTCTGCTATCAGTCGAGGTGAAAAGACTGTGACATGTATGCACTAAAGCACATTGTTTCCACATTTCTCTTATTTCATGAACAAAGTCTTGTTCAGCATTAACACATGTGCTCAAGAAGCAGAAGAAGTGTCTTTTGTCTTTTACTCCACGTTTCCCTCAAACACGTCAGCGAGACATCACCCGGCACGCCTCTAACACAG